>NW_027094414.1:0-103430 GCF_029207755.1 Chamaea fasciata
GGCTTGATGAGCTGGTGCCTGTCCGCAACTGTGGAGCGGCTCAAACGGGACCTCAGGGTGAGGGGGGCGCGGATTTGGGGGGATCCTGGGGGTCCTGAGTTGTCGTGGAGGGGGTTTTTGGGTTGTGGGGGGTCTGGGGGGCGTCCTGGGGGCTGCTTTGGGTGCTTTGGGGGGTATTCGGGAGGTTTGGGCGGCCCATTTGAGGCATCAAAGAACCTGAGGAGGGTTTTGATAGCTCCTGGAGGTGGAGGCGGCCGTGGGGGTGAGCTGGCTGTCCCAGGGGGTTCCTGGCTGTCCCTCGATGTCCCTGGGGTGCCCTGGCTGTCACTTAGGTGTCCCTCGGGGTGCCCTGGCTGTCCCTAGGGTGCCCTGGCTGTCCCCTAGGTGTCCCTGGGGTGCCCTGACTGTCCCTAGGTGTCCCTGGGGGTACCCTGGCTGTCCCTGGAGGTGCCCTGCCTGTCCCCTAGGTGTCCCTGGGGGTGTCCTGCCTTGCCCTAGGTGTCCCTGGGGGTGCCCTGGCTGTCCCCTCCGTGTCCCTGGGGGTGCCCTGGGTGTCCCTGGGGTGCCCTGGCTGACCCCAAGGTGTCCCTTGGGGTGCCCAGAGTGTCCCTAGGAGGTCCCTGGCTGTCCCCTAGGGGTCTCTGGGGGTGCCCTGGCTGTCCCGTCAGTGTCCCTGGGGGTGCCCTGCCTGTCCCTTAGGTGTCCCTAGGTGTGCCCTGGCTGTGCCCTCGGTGTCTCTGGGAGTGCCCTGGCTGTCCCTAGGGTGCCATGGCTGTCCCTAGGGTGCCCTGGCTGTCCCCTCGGTGTCCCTGGGGGTGCCCTGGGTGTCCCTGGGTAGCCCTGGCTGTCCCCTAGGTGTCCCTGGGGGGGCCCTTGGTGTCCCTGGGGTGCCCGGGAGGTCCCCTACGTGTCCCTGGGGTACCCTGGGTGTCCCTGGGCTGCCCTGGGGTGCCCTGCCTGTCCCCTAGGTGTCCCTGGGCTGCCCTGGCTGTCCTTGGGGTGCCCTGGCTGTCCTTGGTGTCCCAGAGAGTGCCCTGGCTGTCCCGTAGGTGTCCCTGGGCTGCCCTGGCTGTCCCTAGGGTGCCCTGGCTGTGCCCTAGTTGTCCCTGGGGTGCCATGGCTGTCCCCTCAGTGTCCCTGGGGGTGCCCTGGCTCTCCCCTAGGGGTCCCTGAGGGTGCCCTGGGTGTCCCTGGCGTGCCCTGGCTGTCCCCTAGGTGTCCCTGGGGGTGCCCTGGGTGTCCCTGGGGTGCCCTGGCTGTCCCCTAGGCGTCCCTGGGGGTGCCCTGGGTGTCCCTGGAGTGCCCTCGCTGTCCCCTAAATGTCCCTGGGGGTGCCCTGGCTGTCCCCTTGGTGTCCCTGGGGGTGTCCTGCCTTCCCCTAGGTGTCCCTGGGGGTGCCCTGGCTTTCCCCTCGGTGTCCCTGGGGGTGCCCTGCCTGTCCCCTAGGTGTCCCTGGGGGTGCCCTGGCTGTCTTTAGGGTGCCCTGCCTGTCCCCTAGGTGTCCCTGGGGGTGCCCTGGGTTTCCCTGGAGTGCCCTGGCTGTCACCTAGTTGTCCCTGGGAGAACCCTGGCTGTCCCCTAGGTGTCCCTGGGGGTGCCCTGCCTGTCCCCTAGGTGTCCCTGGGGATGCCCTGGCTGTCCTCTAGGTGTCCCTGGGGGTGCCCTGGGTGTCCCTGGGGATGCCCTGGCTGTCCCCTAGGTGTCCCTGGAGGTGCGCTGGGTGTCCCTAGGGTGCCCTGGGTGTGCCCTTGGTGTCCCTGGGGGTGCTCTGGCTGTCCCTCGGGTGCCCTGGCTGTCGCCTAGGTGTCCCTTGGGGTGCCCTGGTGTCCCTCGGGGTGCCCTGGGTGTCCCCTAGGTGTCCCTAGGGGTGCCCTGGCTGTCTCTGGAGTGCCCTGGCTGTCCCCTAGGTGTCCCTGGGGGTGCCCTGGCTGTCCCCTAGGTGTCCCTGGGGGTGCCCTGGCTGTCCCCTAGGTGTCCCTGGGGGTGCCCTGGCTGTCCCCTAGGTGTCCCTGGGGGTGCCCTGCCTCTCCCCTAGGTGTCCCTGGGGGTGCCCTGGCTGTCCCCTAGGTGTCCCTGGGGGTGCCCTGGGTGTCTTTGGGGGTGCCCTGGCTGTCCCCTAGGTGTCCCTGGGGGTGCCCTGGGTGTCCCTGGGGGTGCCCTGGAGGTCCCCTAGGTGTCCTTGGGGGTGCCCTGGCTGTCCCTGGGGTGCCCTGGCTGTCCCCAAGGTGTCCCTGGGGGTGCCCTGCCTGTTCTCTCGGTGTCCCTGGGTGTGCCCTGGCTGTGCCCTCGGTGTCCCTGGGGGTGCCCTGGCTGTCCCTAGGGTGCCCTGGCTGTCCCCTAGGTGTCCCTGGGTGTGCCCTGGGTGTCCCTGGGCGTGCACAGGGTGTCCCTGGGGTTCCCTGGCTGTCCCCTAGGTGTCCCTGGGGGTGCACAGGGTGTCCCTGGGGTTCCCTGGCTGTCCCCTAGGTGTCCCTGGGGGTGCACAGGGTGTCCCTGGGGTTCCCTGGCTGTTCCCTAGGTGTCTCTGGGGGGGCCCTGGTGTCCCTGGGTTGCCCTGGCTGTCCCCTAGGTGTCCTTGCCTGGCTCGTATCCTCGACTCCGCCTCCGGCGCCATGGTGACTCCCCTCCCAGTCTGGACCATTGTGGCCTCACCCCCTCCCCTGGGGCCATCCGACCCATCCCAGTATAGACCAGTAAGGCACCGAGTGGCCACCATGGACCCCCACACGCCTGCCCGTTCATCCCAGTTCATCCCAGTCCACTCTTTGTCCATCCCAGGTTTCTCTGGTCACCCTCCCAGTGCTCTCAGTCCATCCCAGTCCCGCAGGTGTTGGTGCTTGGGGCTTGATGAGCTGGTGCCTGTCCGCAACGTGGAGCGGCTCAAACGGGACCTCAGGGTGAGGGGGGCGCGGATTTGGGGGGATCCTGGGGGTCCTGAGTTGTCGTGGAGGGGGTTTTTGGGTTGTGGTGGGTCTGGGGGGCGTCCTGGGGGCTGCTTTGGGTGCTTTGGGGGGTATTCGGGAGGTTTGGGCGGCCCATTTGAGGCATCAGAGAACCTGAGGAGGGTTTTGATAGCTCCTGGAGGTGGAGGCGGCCGTGGGGGTGAGCTGGCTGTCCCAGGGGGTTCCTGGCTGTCCCTCGATGTCCCTGGGGTGCCCTGGCTGTCACTTAGGTGTCCCTCGGGGTGCCCTGGCTGTCCCTAGGGTGCCCTGGCTGTCCCCTAGGTGTCCCTGGGGTGCCCTGACTGTCCCTAGGTGTCCCTGGGGGTACCCTGGCTGTCCCTGGAGGTGCCCTGCCTGTCCCCTAGGTGTCCCTGGGGGTGTCCTGCCTTGCCCTAGGTGTCCCTGGGGGTGCCCTGGCTGTCCCCTCCGTGTCCCTGGGGGTGCCCTGGGTGTCCCTGGGGTGCCCTGGCTGACCCCAAGGTGTCCCTTGGGGTGCCCAGAGTGTCCCTAGGAGGTCCCTGGCTGTCCCCTAGGGGTCTCTGGGGGTGCCCTGGCTGTCCCGTCAGTGTCCCTGGGGGTGCCCTGCCTGTCCCTTAGGTGTCCCTAGGTGTGCCCTGGCTGTCCCTAGGGTGCCCTGGCTGTGCCCTCGGTGTCTCTGGGGGTGCCCTGGCTGTCCCTAGGGTGCCATGGCTGTCCCTAGGGTGCCCTGGCTGTCCCCTCGGTGTCCCTGGGGGTGCCCTGGGTGTCCCTGGGTAGCCCTGGCTGTCCCCTAGGTGTCCCTGGGGGGGCCCTGGGTGTCCCTGGGGTGCCCGGGAGGTCCCCTACGTGTCCCTGGGGTACCCTGGGTGTCCCTGGGCTGCCCTGGGGTGCCCTGCCTGTCCCCTAGGTGTCCCTGGGCTGCCCTGGCTGTCCTTGGGGTGCCCTGGCTGTCCTTGGTGTCCCAGAGAGTGCCCTGGCTGTCCCGTAGGTGTCCCTGGGCTGCCCTGGCTGTCCCTAGGGTGCCCTGGCTGTGCCCTAGGTGTCCCTGGGGTGCCATGGCTGTCCCCTCAGTGTCCCTGGGGGTGCCCTGGCTCTCCCCTAGGGGTCCCTGAGGGTGCCCTGGGTGTCCCTGGCGTGCCCTGGCTGTCCCCTAGGTGTCCCTGGGGGTGCACAGGGTGTCCCTGGGGTTCCCTGGCTGTCCCCTAGGTGTCCCTGGGGGTGCACAGGGTGTCCCTGGGGTTCCCTGGTTGTTCCCTAGGTGTCTCTGGGGGGGCCCTGGTGTCCCTGGGTTGCCCTGGCTGTCCCCTAGGTGTCCTTGCCTGGCTCGTATCCTCGACTCCGCCTCCGGCGCCATGGTGACTCCCCTCCCAGTCTGGACCATTGTGGCCTCACCCCCTCCCCTGGGGCCATCCGACCCATCCCAGTATAGACCAGTAAGGCACCGAGTGGCCACCATGGACCCCCACACGCCTGCCCGTTCATCCCAGTTCATCCCAGTCCACTCTTTGTCCATCCCAGGTTTCTCTGGTCACCCTCCCAGTGCTCTCAGTCCATCCCAGTCCCGCAGGTGTTGGTGCTTGGGGCTTGATGAGCTGGTGCCTGTCCGCAACGTGGAGCGGCTCAAACGGGACCTCAGGGTGAGGGGGGCGCGGATTTGGGGGGATCCTGGGGGTCCTGAGTTGTCGTGGAGGGGGTTTTTGGGTTGTGGGGGGTCTGGGGGGCGTCCTGGGGGCTGCTTTGGGTGCTTTGGGGGGTATTCGGGAGGTTTGGGCGGCCCATTTGAGGCATCAGAGAACCTGAGGAGGGTTTTGATAGCTCCTGGAGGTGGAGGCGGCCGTGGGGGTGAGCTGGCTGTCCCAGGGGGTTCCTGGCTGTCCCTCGATGTCCCTGGGGTGCCCTGGCTGTCACTTAGGTGTCCCTCGGGGTGCCCTGGCTGTCCCTAGGGTGCCCTGGCTGTGCCCTAGGTGTCCCTGGGGTGCCCTGACTGTCCCTAGGTGTCCCTGGGGGTACCCTGGCTGTCCCTGGAGGTGCCCTGCCTGTCCCCTAGGTGTCCCTGGGGGTGTCCTGCCTTGCCCTAGGTGTCCCTGGGGGTGCCCTGGCTGTCCCCTCCGTGTCCCTGGGGGTGCCCTGGGTGTCCCTGGGGTGCCCTGGCTGACCCCAAGGTGTCCCTTGGGGTGCCCAGAGTGTCCCTAGGAGGTCCCTGGCTGTCCCCTAGGGGTCTCTGGGGGTGCCCTGGCTGTCCCGTCAGTGTCCCTGGGGGTGCCCTGCCTGTCCCTTAGGTGTCCCTAGGTGTGCCCTGGCTGTCCCTAGGGTGCCCTGGCTGTGCCCTCGGTGTCTCTGGGGGTGCCCTGGCTGTCCCTAGGGTGCCATGGCTGTCCCTAGGGTGCCCTGGCTGTCCCCTCGGTGTCCCTGGGGGTGCCCTGGGTGTCCCTGGGTAGCCCTGGCTGTCCCTAGGGTGCCATGGCTGTCCCTAGGGTGCCCTGGCTGTCCCCTCGGTGTCCCTGGGGGGGCCCTGGGTGTCCCTGGGGTGCCCGGGAGGTCCCCTACGTGTCCCTGGGGTACCCTGGGTGTCCCTGGGCTGCCCTGGGGTGCCCTGCCTGTCCCCTAGGTGTCCCTGGGCTGCCCTGGCTGTCCTTGGGGTGCCCTGGCTGTCCTTGGTGTCCCAGAGAGTGCCCTGGCTGTCCCGTAGGTGTCCCTGGGCTGCCCTGGCTGTCCCTAGGGTGCCCTGGCTGTGCCCTAGGTGTCCCTGGGGTGCCATGGCTGTCCCCTCAGTGTCCCTGGGGGTGCCCTGGCTCTCCCCTAGGGGTCCCTGAGGGTGCCCTGGGTGTCCCTGGCGTGCCCTGGCTGTCCCCTAGGTGTCCCTGGGGGTGCCCTGGGTGTCCCTGGGGTGCCCTGGCTGTCCCCTAGGCGTCCCTGGGGGTGCCCTGGGTGTCCCTGGAGTGCCCTCGCTGTCCCCTAAATGTCCCTGGGGGTGCCCTGGCTGTCCCCTAGGTGTCCCTGGGGGTGTCCTGCCTTCCCCTAGGTGTCCCTGGGGGTGCCCTGGCTTTCCCCTCGGTGTCCCTGGGGGTGCCCTGCCTGTCCCCTAGGTGTCCCTGGGGGTGCCCTGGCTGTCTTTAGGGTGCCCTGCCTGTCCCCTAGGTGTCCCTGGGGGTGCCCTGGGTTTCCCTGAAGTGCCCTGGCTGTCCCCTAGTTGTCCCTGGGGGAACCCTGGCTGTCCCCTAGGTGTCCCTGGGGGTGCCCTGCCTGTCCCCTAGGTGTCCCTGGGGATGCCCTGCCTGTCCTCTAGGTGTCCCTGGGGATGCCCTGCCTGTCCTCTAGGTGTCCCTGGGGGTGCCCTGGGTGTCCCTGGGGATGCTTTGGCTGTCCCCTAGGTGTCCCTGGGGGTGCGCTGGGTGTCCCTAGGGTGCCCTGGCTGTGCCCTTGGTGTCCCTGGGGGTGCTCTGGCTGTCCCTCGGGTGCCCTGGCTGTCGCCTAGGTGTCCCTGCGGGTGCCCTGGTGTCCCTCGGGGTGCCCTGGGTGTCCCCTAGGTGTCCCTAGGGGTGCCCTGGCTGTCTCTGGAGTGCCCTGGCTGTCCCCTAGGTGTCCCTGGGGGTGCCCTGGCTGTCCCTGGAGTGCCCTGGCTGTCCTCTTGGTGTCCCTGGGGGTGCCCTGGCTGTCCCCTAGGTGTCCCTGGGGGTGCCCTGGCTGTCCCCTAGGTGTCCCTGGGGGTGCCCTGCCTCTCCCCTAGGTGTCCCTGGGGGTGCCCTGGCTGTCCCCTAGGTGTCCCTGGGGGTGCCCTGGGTGTCTTTGGGGGTGCCCTGGCTGTCCCCTAGGTGTCCCTGGGGGTGCACTGGGTGTCCCTGGGGGTGCCCTGGACGTCCCCTAGGTGTACTTGGGGGTGCCCTGGCTGTCCCTGGGGTGCCCTGGCTGTCCCCAAGGTGTCCCTGGGGGTGCCCTGCCTGTTCTCTCGGTGTCCCTGGGGTTCCCTGGCTGTCCCCTAGGTGTCCCTGGGGGTGCACAGGGTGTCCCTGGGGTTCCCTGGCTGTTCCCTAGGTGTCTCTGGGGGGGCCCTGGTGTCCCTGGGTTGCCCTGGCTGTCCCCTAGGTGTCCTTGCCTGGCTCGTATCCTCGACTCCGCCTCCGGCGCCATGGTGACTCCCCTCCCTGTCTGGACCATTGTGGCCTCACCCCCTCCCCTGGGGCCATCCGACCCATCCCAGTATAGACCAGTAAGGCACCGAGTGGCCACCATGGACCCCCACACGCCTGCCCGTTCATCCCAGTTCATCCCAGTCCACTCTTTGTCCATCCCAGGTTTCTCTGGTCACCCTCCCAGTGCTCTCAGTCCATCCCAGTCCCGCAGGTGTTGGTGCTTGGGGCTTGATGAGCTGGTGCCTGTCCGCAACTGTGGAGCGGCTCAAACGGGACCTCAGGGTGAGGGGGGCGCGGATTTGGGGGGATCCTGGGGGTCCTGAGTTGTCGTGGAGGGGGTTTTTGGGTTGTGGGGGGTCTGGGGGGCGTCCTGGGGGCTGCTTTGGGTGCTTTGGGGGGTATTCGGGAGGTTTGGGCGGCCCATTTGAGGCATCAAAGAACCTGAGGAGGGTTTTGATAGCTCCTGGAGGTGGAGGCGGCGGTGGGGGTGAGCTGGCTGTCCCAGGGGGTTCCTGGCTGTCCCTCGATGTCCCTGGGGTGCCCTGGCTGTCACTTAGGTGTCCCTCGGGGTGCCCTGGCTGTCCCTAGGGTGCCCTGGCTGTCCCCTAGGTGTCCCTGGGGTGCCCTGACTGTCCCTAGGTGTCCCTGGGGGTACCCTGGCTGTCCCTGGAGGTGCCCTGCCTGTCCCCTAGGTGTCCCTGGGGGTGTCCTGCCTTGCCCTAGGTGTCCCTGGGGGTGCCCTGGCTGTCCCCTCCGTGTCCCTGGGGGTGCCCTGGGTGTCCCTGGGGTGCCCTGGCTGACCCCAAGGTGTCCCTTGGGGTGCCCAGAGTGTCCCTAGGAGGTCCCTGGCTGTCCCCTAGGGGTCTCTGGGGGTGCCCTGGCTGTCCCGTCAGTGTCCCTGGGGGTGCCCTGCCTGTCCCTTAGGTGTCCCTAGGTGTGCCCTGGCTGTGCCCTCGGTGTCTCTGGGAGTGCCCTGGCTGTCCCTAGGGTGCCATGGCTGTCCCTAGGGTGCCCTGGCTGTCCCCTCGGTGTCCCTGGGGGTGCCCTGGGTGTCCCTGGGTAGCCCTGGCTGTCCCCTAGGTGTCCCTGGGGGGGCCCTTGGTGTCCCTGGGGTGCCCGGGAGGTCCCCTACGTGTCCCTGGGGTACCCTGGGTGTCCCTGGGCTGCCCTGGGGTGCCCTGCCTGTCCCCTAGGTGTCCCTGGGCTGCCCTGGCTGTCCTTGGGGTGCCCTGGCTGTCCTTGGTGTCCCAGAGAGTGCCCTGGCTGTCCCGTAGTTGTCCCTGGGCTACCCTGGCTGTCCCTAGGGTGCCCTGGCTGTGCCCTAGTTGTCCCTGGGGTGCCATGGCTGTCCCCTCAGTGTCCCTGGGGGTGCCCTGGCTCTCCCCTAGGGGTCCCTGAGGGTGCCCTGGGTGTCCCTAGCGTGCCCTGGCTGTCCCCTAGGTGTCCCTGGGGGTGCCCTGGGTGTCCCTGGGGT
Organism: Chamaea fasciata; assembly: GCF_029207755.1. Classification (NCBI taxonomy): domain Eukaryota; kingdom Metazoa; phylum Chordata; class Aves; order Passeriformes; family Sylviidae; genus Chamaea; species Chamaea fasciata. The sequence continues at coordinate 8,526 of NW_027094414.1, forward strand.
GCCCTGGCTGTCCCCTAGGCGTCCCTGGGGGTGCCCTGGGTGTCCCTGGAGTGCCCTCGCTGTCCCCTAAATGTCCCTGGGGGTGCCCTGGCTGTCCCCTTGGTGTCCCTGGGGGTGTCCTGCCTTCCCCTAGGTGTCCCTGGGGGTGCCCTGGCTTTCCCCTCGGTGTCCCTGGGGGTGCCCTGCCTGTCCCCTAGGTGTCCCTGGGGGTGCCCTGGCTGTCTTTAGGGTGCCCTGCCTGTCCCCTAGGTGTCCCTGGGGGTGCCCTGGGTTTCCCTGGAGTGCCCTGGCTGTCACCTAGTTGTCCCTGGGGGAACCCTGGCTGTCCCCTAGGTGTCCCTGGGGGTGCCCTGCCTGTCCCCTAGGTGTCCCTGGGGATGCCCTGGCTGTCCTCTAGGTGTCCCTGGGGGTGCCCTGGGTGTCCCTGGGGATGCCCTGGCTGTCCCCTAGGTGTCCCTGGAGGTGCGCTGGGTGTCCCTAGGGTGCCCTGGGTGTGCCCTTGGTGTCCCTGGGGGTGCTCTGGCTGTCCCTCGGGTGCCCTGGCTGTCGCCTAGGTGTCCCTTGGGGTGCCCTGGTGTCCCTCGGGGTGCCCTGGGTGTCCCCTAGGTGTCCCTAGGGGTGCCCTGGCTGTCTCTGGAGTGCCCTGGCTGTCCCCTAGGTGTCCCTGGGGGTGCCCTGGCTGTCCCCTAGGTGTCCCTGGGGGTGCCCTGGCTGTCCCCTAGGTGTCCCTGGGGGTGCCCTGCCTCTCCCCTAGGTGTCCCTGGGGGTGCCCTGGCTGTCCCCTAGGTGTCCCTGGGGGTGCCCTGGGTGTCTTTGGGGGTGCCCTGGCTGTCCCCTAGGTGTCCCTGGGGGTGGCCTGGGTGTCCCTGGGGGTGCCCTGGAGGTCCCCTAGGTGTCCTTGGGTGTGCCCTGGCTGTCCCTGGGGTGCCCTGGCTGTCCCCAAGGTGTCTGTGGGGGTGCCCTGCCTGTTCTCTCGGTGTCCCTGGGGGTGCCCTGGCTGTCCCTAGGGTGCCCTGGCTGTCCCCTAGGTGTCCCTGGGTGTGCCCTGGGTGTCCCTGGGCGTGCACAGGGTGTCCCTGGGGTTCCCTGGCTGTCCCCTAGGTGTCCCGGGATGGGCCCTGGCTGTCCCCTAGGTGTCCCTGGGGGTGCACAGGGTGTCCCTGGGGTTCCCTGGCTGTCCCCTAGGTGTCCCTGGGGGTGCACAGGGTGTCCCTGGGGTTCCCTGGCTGTTCCCTAGGTGTCTCTGGGGGGGCCCTGGTGTCCCTGGGTTGCTCTGGCTGTCCCCTAGGTGTCCTTGCCTGGCTCGTATCCTCGACTCCGCCTCCGGCGCCATGGTGACTCCCCTCCCAGTCTGGACCATTGTGGCCTCACCCCCTCCCCTGGGGCCATCCGACCCATCCCAGTATAGACCAGTAAGGCACCGAGTGGCCACCATGGACCCCCACACGCCTGCCCGTTCATCCCAGTTCATCCCAGTCCACTCTTTGTCCATCCCAGGTTTCTCTGGTCACCCTCCCAGTGCTCTCAGTCCATCCCAGTCCCGCAGGTGTTGGTGCTTGGGGCTTGATGAGCTGGTGCCTGTCCGCAACGTGGAGCGGCTCAAACGGGACCTCAGGGTGAGGGGGGCGCGGATTTGGGGGGATCCTGGGGGTCCTGAGTTGTCGTGGAGGGGGTTTTTGGGTTGTGGGGGGTCTGGGGGGCGTCCTGGGGGCTGCTTTGGGTGCTTTGGGGGGTATTCGGGAGGTTTGGACGGCCCATTTGAGGCATTAAAGAACCTGAGGAGGGTTTTGATAGCTCCTGGAGATGGAGGCGGCCGTGGGGGTGAGCTGGCTGTCCCAGGGGGTTCCTGGCTGTCCCTCGATGTCCCTGGGGTGCCCTGGCTGTCACTTAGGTGTCCCTCGGGGTGCCCTGGCTGTCCCTAGGGTGCCCTGGCTGTCCCCTAGGTGTCCCTGGGGTGCCCTGACTGTCCCTAGGTGTCCCTGGGGGTACCCTGGCTGTCCCTGGAGGTGCCCTGCCTGTCCCCTAGGTGTCCCTGGGGGTGTCCTGCCTTGCCCTAGGTGTCCCTGGGGGTGCCCTGGCTGTCCTCTCCGTGTCCCTGGGGGTGCCCTGGCTGACCCCAAGGTGTCCCTTGGGGTGCCCAGAGTGTCCCTAGGAGGTCCCTGGCTGTCCCCTAGGGGTCTCTGGGGGTGCCCTGCCTGTCCCTTAGGTGTCCCTAGGTGTGCCCTGGCTGTCCCTAGGGTGCCCTGGCTGTGCCCTCGGTGTCTCTGGGGGTGCCCTGGCTGTCCCTAGGGTGCCATGGCTGTCCCTAGGGTGCCCTGGCTGTCCTTTCGGTGTCCCTGGGGGTGCCCTGGGTGTCCCTGGGTAGCCCTGGCTGTCCCCTAGGTGTCCCTGGGGGGGCCCTGGCTGTCCCCTAGGTGTCCCTGGGGGTACCCTGGGTGTCGCTGGGCTGCCCTGGTGTGCCCTGCCTGTCCCCTAGGTGTCCCTGGGCTGCCCTGGCTGTCCCTGGGGGTGCCCTGCCTGTCCTCTCGGTGTCCCTGGGGGTGCCCTGGCTGTGCCCTCGGTGTCCCTGGGGGTGTCCTGGCTGTCCCTGGAGTGCCCTGGCTGTCCCCTAGTTGTCCCTGGGGGGGCCCTGGCTATCCCCTAGGTGTCCCTGGGGGTGCCCTGCCTGTCCCCTAGGTGTTCCTGGGGATGCCCTGGCTGTCCTCTAGGTGTTCCTGGGGGTGCCCTAGGTGTCCCTGGGGGTGCCCTGGCGGTCCCTGAGGTGCCCTGGCTGTCTTCAAGGTGTCCCTGTGGGTGCCCAGAGTGTCCCTGGGAGTGCCCTGGCTGTCCCCTAGGTGTCCCTAGGGGTGCTCGGCCTGTCCCCTAGGTGTCCCTGGGGGTGCCCTGGGTGTCCCTGGAGTGCCCTGGCTGTCCCCTAAATGTCCCTGGGGGTGCCCTGGCTGTCCCCTAGGTGTCCCTGGGGGTGCCCTGCCTGTCCCCTAGGTGTCCCTGGGCGTGCCCTGGCTGTCTTTAGGGTGCCCTGGCTGTCCCCTAGGTGTCCCTGGGGGTGCCCTTGGTGTCCCAGGAGTGCCCTGGCTGTCCCCTAGCTGTCCCTGGGGGGGCCCTGGCTGTCCCCTAGGTGTCTCTGGGGGTGCCCTGCCTGTCCCCTAGGTGTCCCTGGGGGTGCCCTGGCTGTCCTCTAGGTGTCCCTGGGGGTGCCCTGGTTGTCCCTGGGGATGCCCTGGCTGTCCCCTAGGTGTCCCTGGCGTTGCCCTGGCTGTCCCTAGGGTGCCCTGGCTGTGCCCTTGGTGTCCCTGGTGGTGCTCTGGCTGTCCTTCGGGTGCCCTGGCTGTCCCCTAGGTGTCCCTGGGGTTCCCTGGCTGTCTCTGGAGTGCCCTGGCTGTCCCCTAAGTGTCCCTGGGGGTGCCCTGGCTGTCCCCTAGGTGTCCCTGGGGTTGCCCTGGCTGACTTCTAGGTGTCCCTGGGGTTGCCCTGGCTGTCCCCTAGGTGTCCCTGGGGGAGCCCTGGGTGTGCCTGGGGTGCCCTGGCTGTCCCCTAGGTGTCCCTGGGGGGGCCCTGGCTGTCCCTGGGGTGCCCTGCCTGTCCCCTAGGTGGCCCTGGGGGTGCCCTGGGTTTCCCTGGGGGTGCCCTGGAGGTCCCCTAGGTGTCCCTGTGGGTGCCCAGAGTGTCCCTGGGAGTGCCCTGGCTGTCCCCTAGGGGTCTCTGGGCGTGCCCTGGCTGTCCCGTCAGTGTCCCTGGGAATGCCCTGCCTGTCCCCTAGGTGTCCCTGGGGGTCCCCTTGGTGTCACTGGGGGTGCCCAGGGTGTTCATTCGGTGTTCCTGGTGGTGCCCTGGCTGTCCCTGGGGTGCTCTGGATGGCCCCTTGGTGTCCCTGGAGGTGCCCTGGCTGTCCCTGGCGTGCCCTGGCTGTGCCCTAGGGGTCCCTGGGGGTACCCTGGCTGTCACCTAGGTGTCCCTTGGGGTGCCCTGGGTGTCCCTGGGGGTGCCCTGCCTGTCCCCTAGGTGTCCCTGGGGGTGACCTGGCTATCTTTAGAGTGCCCTGGCTGTCCCCTAGGTGTCCCTGGGTGTGCCCTTCCTGTCCCCTAGGTGTCGTTCGGGGTGCCCTGGGTGTCCCTGGGGGTGCCCTGCCTGTCCCCTTGGTGTCCCTGGGGGTGCCCTGGGTGTCCCTGGGGTGCCCTGGCTGTCCCCTAGGGGTCTCTGGGGGTGCCCTGGCTGTCCCGTCAGTGTCCCTGGGGGTGCCCTGCCTGTCCCCTAGGTGTCCCTGGGGGTTCCCTGCCTGTCCCCTAGGTGTCCCTGGGGGTGCCCTGGGTGTCCCTGGAGTGCCCTGGCTGTCCCCTAAATGTCCCTGGGGGTGCCCTGGCTGTCCCCTAGGTGTCACTGAGGGTGTCCTGCCTTCCCCTAGGCGTCCCTGGGGGTGCCCTGGCTTTCCCCTCGGTGTCCCTGGGGGTGCCCTGCCTGTCCCCTTGATGTCCCTGGGGGTGCCCTGGGTGTCCCTGGGGGGGCGCTGGCTATCCCCTAGGTGTCCCTGGGGGGGCCCTGGCTGTCCCTGGTGTGCCCTGGCTGTCTCCTTGATGTCCCAGGGGGGGCCCTGGCTGTCCCCTAGGTGTCCCTGGGGGTGCCCTTCCTGTCCTCTAGGTGTCCCTGGGGGTTCCGTGGCTGTCCCTCGGGTTCCCCGGCTGTCCCCTAGGTGTCCCTGGGGGTGGCTAGGGTGTTTCTGGGGTTCCCTGGCTGTCCCCTAGGTGTCCCTGGGGGGGCCCTGGGTGTCCCTGGGGGTGCACAGGGTGTCAGTGGGGTTCCCTGGCTGTCCCGTACTTGTCCCTGGGGTTCCCTGGCTGTCCCCTAGGTGTCCCTGGGCGTCCCCTTGGTGTCCCTGGGGGTGCCCAGGGTGTCCCTTAGGTGTCCCTGGGGGTGCCCTTGCTGTCCGCTTGGTGTCCCTGGGGGTGCCCTGGGTGTCCCTGGGGATGCCCTGGCTGTCCCCTAGGTGTCCCTGGGGGTTCCCTGCGTGTCCCCTAGGTGTCCCTGGGGGTGCCCTGGCTGTCCCCTCGGTGTCCCTGGGGGTGCCCTGGGTGTCCCTGGGGGTGCCCTCGCTGTCCCTGGGGTGCCCTGGCTGTCCCCTAGGTGGCCCTGGGGGTGCCCTGGGTGTCCCTGGGGGTGCCCTGGAGGTCCCCTAGGTGTCCTTGGGGGTGCCCTGGCTGTCCCTGGGGTGCCCTGGCTGTCCCCAAGGTGTCCCTGGGGGTGCCCTGCCTGTCCTCTCGGTGTCCCTGGGGGTGCCCTGGCTGTGCCCTCGGTGTCCCTGGGGGTGCCCTGTCTGTCCCTAGGGTGCCCTGGCTGTCCCTAGGGTGCCATGGCTGTCCCTAGGGTGCCCTGGCTGTCCTTTCGGTGTCCCTGGGGGTGCCCTGGGTGTCCCTGGGTAGACCTGGCTGTCCCCTAGGTGTCCCTGGGGGGGCCCTGGCTGTCCCCTAGGTGTCCCTGGGGGGGCCCTGGGTGTCCCTGGGGTGCCCGGGAGGTCCCCTACGTGTCCCTGGGGTACCCTGGGTGTCCCTGGGCTGCCCTCGTGTGCCCTGCCTGTCCTCTAGGTGTCCCTGGGCTGCCCTGGCTGTCCCTGGGGGTGCCCTGCCTGTCCTCTCGGTGTCCCTGGGGGTGCCCTGGCTGTGCCCTCGGTGTTCCTGGGGGTGTCCTGGCTGTCCCTGGAGTGCCCTGGCTGTCCCCTAGTTGTCCCTGGGGGGGCCCTGGCTGTCCCCTAGGTGTCCCTGGGGGTGCCCTGCCTGTCCCCTAGGTGTCCCTGGGGATGCCCTGGCGGTCCTCTAGGTGTCCCTGGGGGTGCCCTGGGTGTCCCTGGGGATGCCCTGGCTGTCCCCTAGGTGTCCCTGGGGGTGCCCTGAGTATTCCCTGGGCTGCCCTGGCTGTCCCCTAGGTGTCCCTGGGGGTGCCCTGGTGTCCCTCGGGGTGCCCTGGGTGTCCCCTAGGTGTCCCTGGGGGTGCCCTCGCTGTCCCCTAGGCGTCACTGGGGGTGCCCTGGCTGTCCTCTAGGTGTCCCTGGGGGTGCCCTGCGTGTCCCTGGGGTGCCCTGGCTGTCCCCTAGGTGTCCCTGGGGGTGCCCTGGCTGTCCCCTTCGTGTCCCTGGGCGTGCCCTGGGTGTCCCTGGGGGTGCCCTGGCGGTCCCTAGGGTGCCCTGGCTGTCCCCTAGGTGTCCCTGGGGGTGCCCTGGATGTCCCTGAGGTGCCCTGGCTGTCTTCAAGGTGTCCCTGTGGGTGCCCAGAGTGTCCCTGGGAGTGCCCTGGCTGTCCCCTAGGGGTCTCTGGGGGTGCCCTGGCTGTCCCGTCAGTGTCCCTGGGGGTGCCCTGCCTGTCCCCTAGGTGTCCCTGGGGGTGCTCGGCCTGTCCCCTAGGTGTCCCTGGGGGTGCCCTGAGTGTCCCTGGAGTGCCCTGGCTGTCCCCTAAATGTCCCTGGGGGTGCCCTGGCTGTCCCCTAGGTGTCCCTGGGGGTGCCCTGCCTGTCCCCTAGGTGTCCCTGGGGGTGCCCTGGCTGTCTTTAGGGTGCCCTGGCTGTCCCCTAGGTGTCCCTGTGGGTGCCCTTGGTGTCCCTGGAGTGCCCTGGCTGTCCCCTAGTTGTCCCTGGGGGGGCCCTGGCTGTCCCCTAGGTGTCTCTGGGGGTGCCCTGCCTGTCCCCTAGGTGTCCCTGGGGGTGCCCTGGCTGTCCTCTAGGTGTCCCTGGGGGTGCCCTGGGTGTCCCTGGGGATGCCGTCGCTGTCCCTAGGGTGCCCTGGCTGTGCCCTTGGTGTCCGTGGGTGTGCTCTGGCTGTCCTTCGGGTGCCCTGGCTGTCCCCTATGTGTCCCTGGGGGTGCCCTGGCTGTCCCCTAGGTGTCCCTGGGGTTGCCCTGGCTGTCTTCTAGGTGTCCCTGGGGGTGCCCTGGCTGTCCCCTAGGTGTCCCTGGCGGTGACCTGGCTGTCCCTAGGGTGCCCTGGCTGTGCCTTCGGTGTCTCTGGGGGTGCCCTAGGTGTCCCTGGGGGTGACCTCGGTGTCCCTGGGGGTGGCCTGGCTGTCCCCTAGGTGTCCCTGGGGGAGCCCTGGGTGTGCCTGGGGTGCCCTGGCTGTCCCCTAGGTGGCCCTGGGGGTGCCCTGGGTGTCCCTGGGAGTGCCCTGGCTGTCCCCTAGGGGTCTCTGGGCGTGCCCTGGCTGTCCCGTCAGTGTCCCTGGGAATGCCCTGCCTCTCCCCTAGGTGTCCCTGGGGGTCCCCTTAGTGTCCCTGGGGGTGCCCAGGGTGTTCTTTCGGTGTCCCTGGGGGTGCCCTGGCTGTCCCTGGGGTGCTCTGGATGTCCCCTTGGTGTCCCTGGGGGTACCCTGGCTGTCCCTAGGGTGCCCTGGCTGTCACCTAGGTGTCCCTGGGGGTGCCCTGGCTGTCCCTAGGGTGCCCTGGCTGTGCCTTCGGTGTCTCTGGGGGTGCCCTAGGTGTCCCTGGGGGTGACCTCGGTGTCCCTGGGGGTGCCCTGGCTGTCCCCTAGGTGTCCTTGCCTGGCTCGTATCCTCGACTCCGCCTCCGGCGCCATGGTGACTCCCCTCCCAGTCTGGACCATTGTGGCCTCACCCCCTCCCCTGGGGCCATCCGACCCATCCCAGTATAGACCAGTAAGGCACCGAGTGGCCACCATGGACCCCCACACGCCTGCCAGTTCATCCCAGTTCATCCCAGTCCACTCTTCGTCCATCCCAGGTTTCTCTGGTCACCCTCCCAGTGCTCTCAGTCCATCCCAGTCCCACAGGTGTTGGTGCTTGGGGCTTGATGAGCTGGTGCCTGTCCGCAACGTGGAGCGGCTCAAACGGGACCTCAGGGTGAGGGGGGCGCGGATTTGGGGGGATCCTGGGGGTCCTGAGTTGTCGTGGAGGGGGTTTTTGGGTTGTGGGGGGTCCGGGGGGCGTCCTGGGGGCTGCTTTGGGTGCTTTGGGGGGTATTCGGGAGGTTTGGGCGGCCCATTTGAGGCATCAAAGAACCTGAGGAGGGTTTTGATAGCTCCTGGAGGTGGAGGCGGCCGTGGGGGTGAGCTGGCTGTCCCAGGGGGTTCCTGGCTGTCCCTCGATGTCCCTGGGGTGCCCTGGCTGTCACTTAGGTGTCCCTCGGGGTGCCCTGGCTGTTCCTAGGGTGCCCTGGCTGTCCCCTAGGTGTCCCTGGAGGTGCCCTGCCTGTCCCCTAGGTGTCCCTGGGGGTGTCCTGCCTTGCCCTAGGTGTCCCTGGGGGTGCCCTGGCTGTCCCCTCCGTGTCCCTCGGGGTGCCCTGGGTGTCCCTGGGGTGCCCTGGCTGACCCCAAGGTGTCCCTTGGGGTGCCCAGAGTGTCCCTAGGAGGTCCCTGGCTGTCCCCTAGGGGTCTCTGGGGGTGCCCTGGCTGTCCCGTCAGTGTCCCTGGGGGGGCCCTGCCTGTCCCTTAGGTGTCTCTGGGTGTGCCCTGGCTGTCCCTAGGGTGCCCTGGCTGTGCCCTCGGTGTCTCTGGGGGTGCCCTGGCTGTCCCTAGGGTGCCATGGCTGTCCCTAGGGTGCCCTGGCTGTCCCCTCGGTGTCCCTGGGGGTGCCCTGGGTGTCCCTGGGTAGCCCTGGCTGTCCACTAGGTGTCCCTGGGGGGGCCCTGGCTGTCCCCTAGGTGTCCCTGGGGGGGCCCTGGGTGTCCCTGGGGTGCCCGGGAGGTCCCCTACGTGTCCCTGGGGTACCCTGGCTGTCCCTGGGCTTCCCTGGGGTGCCCTGCCTGTCCCCTAGGTGTCCCTGGGCTGCCCTGGCTGTCCTTGGGGTGCCCTGGTTGTCCTTGGAGTCCCAGAGGGTGCCCTGGCTGTCCCGTAGGTGTCCCTGGGGTGCCATGGCTGTCCCCTCAGTGTCCCTGGGGGTGCCCTGGCTCTCCCCTAGGGGTCCCTGAGGGTGCCCTGGGTGTCCCTGGCGTGCCCTGGCTGTCCTCTAGGTGTCCCTGGGGGTGCCCTGGCTGTCCCCTAAGGGTCCCTGGGGGTGCCCTGGCTGTGCCCTAGGTGTCCCTGGGGGGGCCCTGGCTGTCCCCTAGGCGTCCCTGGGGGTGCTCTGGCTGTCCCTGGGGTGCCCTGGCTGTCCCCTAGGTGTCCCTGGGGGTGCCCTGGCTGTCCCTGGGGTGCCCTGGCTGTCCCTTAGATGTCCCTGGAGGTCGCCTAGGTGTCCCTGGGGGTGCCCTCGCTGTCCCTGGGGTGCCCTGGCTGTCCCCTAGGTGTCCCTGGTGGTGCCCTGGTGTCCCTCGGGGTGCCCTGGCTGTCCCCTAGGTGTCCCTGGGGGTGCCGTTGGTGTGCCTGGGGTGCTCTGTCTGTCCTCTAGGTGTCCCTGGGGTTGCCCTGGGTGTCCCTGGGGTGCTCTGGATGTCCCCTTGGTGTCCCTGGGGTTGCCCTGGCTGTCCCGTAGGTGTCCCTGGGGGTGCCCTGGCTGTCCCCTAGGTGTCCCTGGGGTTGCCCTGCCTGTCTTCTAGGTGTCCCTGGGGTTGCCCTGGCTGTCCCCTAGGTGTCCCTGGGGGTGCCCTGGATGTCCCTGAGGTGCCCTGGCTGTCTTCAAGGTGTCCCTGTGGGTGCCCAGAGTGTCCCTGGGAGTGCCCTGGCTGTCCCCTAGGGGTCTCTGGGGGTGCCCTGGCTGTCCCGTCAGTGTCCCTGGGGGTGCCCTGCCTGTCCCCTAGGTGTCCCTGGGGGTGCTCGGCCTGTCCCCTAGGTGTCCCTGGGGGTGCCCTGAGTGTCCCTGGAGTGCCCTGGCTGTCCCCTAAATGTCCCTGGGGGTGCCCTGGCTGTCCCCTAGGTGTCCCTGGGGGTGCCCTGCCTGTCCCCTAGGTGTCCCTGGGGGTGCCCTGGCTGTCTTTAGGGTGCCCTGGCTGTCCCCTAGGTGTCCCTGGGGGTGCCCTTGGTGTCCCTGGAGTGCCCTGGCTGTCCCCTAGTTGTCCCTGGGGGGGCCCTGGCTGTCCCCTAGGTGTCTCTGGGGGTGCCCTGCCTGTCCCCTAGGTGTCCCTGGGGGTGCCCTGGCTGTCCTCTAGGTGTCCCTGGAGGTGCCCTGGGTGTCCCTGGGGATGCCCTCGCTGTCCCTAGGGTGCCCTGGCTGTGCCCTTGGTGTCCGTGGGTGTGCTCTGGCTGTCCTTCGGGTGCCCTGGCTGTCCCCTAGGTGTCCCTGGGGGTGCCCTGGCTGTCCCCTAGGTGTCCCTGGGGTTGCCCTGGCTGTCTTCTAGGTGTCCCTGGGGGTGCCCTGGCTGTCCCCTAGGTGTCCCTGGCGGTGCCCTGGCTGTCCCTAGGGTGCCCTGGCTGTGCCTTCGGTGTCTCTGGGGGTGCCCTAGGTGTCCCTGGGGGTGACCTCGGTGTCCCTGGGGGTGGCCTGGCTGTCCCCTAGGTGTCCCTGGGGGAGCCCTGGGTGTGCCTGGGGTGCCCTGGCTGTCCCCTAGGTGGCCCTGGGGGTGCCCTGGGTGTCCCTGGGAGTGCCCTGGCTGTCCCCTAGGGGTCTCTGGGCGTGCCCTGGCTGTCCCGTCAGTGTCCCTGGGAATGCCCTGCCTGTCCCCTAGGTGTCCCTGGCTGTCCCCTTAGTGTCCCTGGGGGTGCCCAGGGTGTTCTTTCGGTGTCCCTGGGGGTGCCCTGGCTGTCCCTGGGGTGCTCTGGATGTCCCCTTGGTGTCCCTGGGGGTACCCTGGCTGTCCCTAGGGTGCCCTGGCTGTCACCTAGGTGTCCCTGGGGGTGCCCTGGCTGTCCCTAGGGTGCCCTGGCTGTGCCTTCGGTGTCTCTGGGGGTGCCCTAGGTGTCCCTGGGGGTGACCTCGGTGTCCCTGGGGGTGCCCTGGCTGTCCCCTAGGTGTCCTTGCCTGGCTCGTATCCTCGACTCCGCCTCCGGCGCCATGGTGACTCCCCTCCCAGTCTGGACCATTGTGGCCTCACCCCCTCCCCTGGGGCCATCCGACCCATCCCAGTATAGACCAGTAAGGCACCGAGTGGCCACCATGGACCCCCACACGCCTGCCAGTTCATCCCAGTTCATCCCAGTCCACTCTTCGTCCATCCCAGGTTTCTCTGGTCACCCTCCCAGTGCTCTCAGTCCATCCCAGTCCCACAGGTGTTGGTGCTTGGGGCTTGATGAGCTGGTGCCTGTCCGCAACGTGGAGCGGCTCAAACGGGACCTCAGGGTGAGGGGGGCGCGGATTTGGGGGGATCCTGGGGGTCCTGAGTTGTCGTGGAGGGGGTTTTTGGGTTGTGGGGGGTCCGGGGGGCGTCCTGGGGGCTGCTTTGGGTGCTTTGGGGGGTATTCGGGAGGTTTGGGCGGCCCATTTGAGGCATCAAAGAACCTGAGGAGGGTTTTGATAGCTCCTGGAGGTGGAGGCGGCCGTGGGGGTGAGCTGGCTGTCCCAGGGGGTTCCTGGCTGTCCCTCGATGTCCCTGGGGTGCCCTGGCTGTCACTTAGGTGTCCCTCGGGGTGCCCTGGCTGTTCCTAGGGTGCCCTGGCTGTCCCCTAGGTGTCCCTGGAGGTGCCCTGCCTGTCCCCTAGGTGTCCCTGGGGGTGTCCTGCCTTGCCCTAGGTGTCCCTGGGGGTGCCCTGGCTGTCCCCTCCGTGTCCCTCGGGGTGCCCTGGGTGTCCCTGGGGTGCCCTGGCTGACCCCAAGGTGTCCCTTGGGGTGCCCAGAGTGTCCCTAGGAGGTCCCTGGCTGTCCCCTAGGGGTCTCTGGGGGTGCCCTGGCTGTCCCGTCAGTGTCCCTGGGGGGGCCCTGCCTGTCCCTTAGGTGTCCCTGGGTGTGCCCTGGCTGTCCCTAGGGTGCCCTGGCTGTGCCCTCGGTGTCTCTGGGGGTGCCCTGGCTGTCCCTAGGGTGCCATGGCTGTCCCTAGGGTGCCCTGGCTGTCCCCTCGGTGTCCCTGGGGGTGCCCTGGGTGTCCCTGGGTAGCCCTGGCTGTCCACTAGGTGTCCCTGGGGGGGCCCTGGCTGTCCCCTAGGTGTCCCTGGGGGGGCCCTGGGTGTCCCTGGGGTGCCCGGGAGGTCCCCTACGTGTCCCTGGGGTACCCTGGCTGTCCCTGGGCTTCCCTGGGGTGCCCTGCCTGTCCCCTAGGTGTCCCTGGGCTGCCCTGGCTGTCCTTGGGGTGCCCTGGCTGTCCTTGGAGTCCCAGAGGGTGCCCTGGCTGTCCCGTAGGTGTCCCTGGGGTGCCATGGCTGTCCCCTCAGTGTCCCTGGGGGTGCCCTGGCTCTCCCCTAGGGGTCCCTGAGGGTGCCCTGGGTGTCCCTGGCGTGCCCTGGCTGTCCTCTAGGTGTCCCTGGGGGTGCCCTGGCTGTCCCGTCAGTGTCCCTGGGGGGGCCCTGCCTGTCCCTTAGGTGTCCCTGGGTGTGCCCTGGCTGTCCCTAGGGTGCCCTGGCTGTGCCCTCGGTGTCTCTGGGGGTGCCCTGGCTGTCCCTAGGGTGCCATGGCTGTCCCTAGGGTGCCCTGGCTGTCCCCTCGGTGTCCCTGGGGGTGCCCTGGGTGTCCCTGGGTAGCCCTGGCTGTCCACTAGGTGTCCCTGGGGGGGCCCTGGCTGTCCCCTAGGTGTCCCTGGGGGGGCCCTGGGTGTCCCTGGGGTGCCCGGGAGGTCCCCTACGTGTCCCTGGGGTACCCTGGCTGTCCCTGGGCTTCCCTGGGGTGCCCTGCCTGTCCCCTAGGTGTCCCTGGGCTGCCCTGGCTGTCCTTGGGGTGCCCTGGCTGTCCTTGGAGTCCCAGAGGGTGCCCTGGCTGTCCCGTAGGTGTCCCTGGGGTGCCATGGCTGTCCCCTCAGTGTCCCTGGGGGTGCCCTGGCTCTCCCCTAGGGGTCCCTGAGGGTGCCCTGGGTGTCCCTGGCGTGCCCTGGCTGTCCTCTAGGTGTCCCTGGGGGGGCCCTGGCTGTCCCCTAGACGTCCCTGGGGGTGCCCTGGCTGTCCCCTAAGGGTCCCTGGGGGTGCCCTGGCTGTGCCCTAGGTGTCCCTGGGGGGGCCCTGGCTGTCCCCTAGGCGTCCCTGGGGGTGCTCTGGCTGTCCCTGGGGTGCCCTGGCTGTCCCCTAGGTGTCCCTGGGGGTGCCCTGGCTGTCCCTGGGGTGCCCTGGCTGTCCCCTAGATGTCCCTGGAGGTCGCCTAGGTGTCCCTGGGGGTGCCCTCGCTGTCCCTGGGGTGCCCTGGCTGTCCCCTAGGTGTCCCTGGTGGTGCCCTGGTGTCCCTCGGGGTGCCCTGGCTGTCCCCTAGGTGTCCCTGGGGGTGCCGTTGGTGTGCCTGGGGTGCTCTGTCTGTCCTCTAGGTGTCCCTGGGGTTGCCCTGGGTGTCCCTGGGGTGCTCTGGATGTCCCCTTGGTGTCCCTGGGGTTGCCCTGGCTGTCCCGTAGGTGTCCCTGGGGGTGCTCTGGCTGTCCCCTAGGTGTCCCTGGGGTTGCCCTGGCTGTCTTCTAGGTGTCCCTGGGGGTGCCCTGGCTGTCCCCTAGGTGTCCCTGGGGGTGCCCTGGCTGTCCCTAGGGTGCACTGGCTGTGCCTTCGGTGTCTCTGGGGGTGCCCTAGGTGTCCCTGGGGGTGACCTCGGTGTCCCTGGGGGTGCCCTGGCTGTCCCCTAGGTGTCCCTGGGGGGGCCCTGGCTGTCCCTGGGGTGCCCTGGCTGTCCCCTAGGTGGCCCTGGGGGTGCCCTGGGTGTCCCTGGGGGTGCCCTGGAGGTCCCCAAAGTGTCCCTGTGGGTGCCCAGAGTGTCCCTGGGAGTGCCCTGGCTGTCCCCTAGGGGTCTCTGGGCGTGCCCTGGCTGTCCCGTCAGTGTCCCTGGGAATGCCCTGCCTGTCCCCTAGGTGTCCCTGGGGGTGCCCTGGCTGTCCCATAGGTGTCCCTGGGGGTGCCCTGGCTGTCCCCTAGGTGTCCCTGGGGGTGCCCTGCCTCTCCCCTAGGTGTCCCTGGGGGTGCCCTGGCTGTCCCCTAGGTGTCCCTGGGGGTGCCCTGGGTGTCCCTGGGGGTGCCCTGGCTGTCCCCTGGGTGTCCCTGGGGGTGCCCTGGGTGTCCCTGGGGGTGCCCTCGCTGTCCCTGGGGTGCCCTGGCTGTCCCCTAGGTGGCCCTGAGGGTGCCCTGGGTGTCCCTGGGGGTGCCCTGGAGGTCCTCTAGGTGTCCTTGGGGGTGCCCTGGCTGTCCCTGGGGTGCCCTGGCTGTCCCCAAGGTGTCCCTGGGGGTGCCCTGCCTGTCCTCTCGGTGTCCCTGGGGGTGCCCTGGCTGTGCCCTCGGTGTCCCTGGGGGTGCCCTGGCTGTCCCTAGGGTGCCCTGGCTGTCCCCTAGGTGTCCCTGGGTGTGCCCTGGGTGTCCCTGGGCTTGCACAGGGTGTCCCTGGGGTTCCCTGGCTGTCCCCTAGGTGTCCCGGGATGGGCCCTGGCTGTCCCCTAGGTGTCCCTGGGGGTGCCCAGGGTGTCCCTGGGGTTCCCTGGCTGTCCCCTAGGTGTCTCTGGGGGGGCCCTGGTGTCCCTGGGTTGCCCTGGCTGTCCCCTAGGTGTCCTTGTCTGGCTCGTATCCTCGACTCCGCCTCCGGCGCCATGGTGACTCCCCTCCCAGTCTGGACCATTGTGGCCTCACCCCCTCCCCTGGGGCCATCCGACCCATCCCAGTATAGACCAGTAAGGCACCGAGTGGCCACCATTGACCCCCACACGCCTGCCAGTTCATCCCAGTTCATCCCAGTCCACTCTTTGTCCATCCCAGGTTTCTCTGGTCACCCTCCCAGTGCTCTCAGTCCATCCCAGTCCCGCAGGTGTTGGTGCTTGGGGCTTGATGAGCTGGTGCCTGTCCGCAACGTGGAGCGGCTCAAACGGGACCTCTGGGTGAGGGGGGCGCGGATTTGGGGGGATCCTGGGGGTCCTGAGTTGTCGTGGAGGGGGTTTTTGGGTTGTGGGGGGTCTGGGGGGCGTCCTGGGGGCTGCTTTGGGTGCTTTGGGGGGTATTCGGGAGGTTTGGGCGGCCCATTTGAGGCATCAAAGAACCTGAGGAGGGTTTTGATAGCTCCTGGAGGTGGAGGCGGCCGTGGGGGTGAGCTGGCTGTCCCAGGGGGTTCCTGGCTGTCCCTCGATGTCCCTGGGGTGCCCTGGCTGTCACTTAGGTGTCCCTCGGGGTGCCCTGGCTGTCCCCTAGGTGTCCCTGGGGGTGCCGTTGGTGTGCCTGGGGTGCTCTGTCTGTCGTCTAGGTGTCCCTGGGGTTGCCCTGGGTGTCCCTGGGGTGCTCTGGATGTCCCCTTGGTGTCCCTGGGGGTGCCCTGGCTGTCCCCTAGGTGTCCCTGGGGGTGCCCTGGCTGTCCCCTAGGTGTCCCTGGGGTTGCCCTGCCTGTCTTCTAGGTGTCCCTAGGGTGCCCTGTCTGTGCCCTTGGTGTCCCTGGGGGTGCCCTGGCTGTCCCTAGGGTGCCCTGGCTGTCGCCTAGGTGTCCCTGGGGGTGCCCTGCTGTCCCTCGGGGTGCCCTGGCTGTCCCCTAGGTGCCCCTGGGGGTGCCGTGGGTGTGCCTGGGGTGCCCTGTCTGTCCTCTAGGTGTCCCTGTGGTTGCCCTGGGTGTCCCTGGGGACGCCCTGTCTGTCCTCTAGGTGTCCCTGGGGGTGCCCTGGGTGTCCCTGGGGGGCCCTGGCTGTCCCCTAGGGGTCTCTGGGGGTGCCCTGCCTGTCCCCTAGGTGTCCCTGGGGGTGCCCTGGCTGTCCTTTTGGTGTCCCTAGGGTGCCCTGTCTGTGCCCTTGGTGTCTCTTGGGGTGCCCTGGCTGTCCCTAGGGTGCCCTGGCTGTGCCCTTGGTGTCCCTGGGGGTGCCCTGGCTGTCCCTAGGGTGCCCTGGCTGTCCCCTAGGTGTCCCTGGGGGTGCCATGGCTGTCCCCTCGTTGTCCCTGGGGGTACCCTGCGTGTCCCCTAGGTGTCCTTGGGGGTGCCCTGGCTGTCCCCTACGTGTCCCTGGGGTCCCCTGGCTGTTCCCTAGGTGGCCCAGGGGGTGCCCTGGCTGTCCCTAGGGTGCCCTGCCTGTCCCCTACGTGTCCCTGGGGGTGCCATTGCTGTCCCTAGGGTGCCCTGTCTGTCCCCTAGGGGTCTCTGGGGGTGCCCTGCCTCTCCCCTAGGTGTCCTTGGAGGTGCCCTCCCTGTCCCTCGGAGTGCCCTGGCTGTCCCCTAGGTGTCCCTGGGGGCGCCCAGGGTGTCCCTGGGGTGCCCTGGCTGTCCCCTACGTGTCCCTGGGGGTGCCCTGGGTGTCCCTGTGGGTGCCCTTGCTGTCCCCTAGGTGTCCCTGGGTGTGCCCTGGGTGTCCCTTGGGTGCCCTGGCTGTCCCCTAGGTGTCCCTGGGGGTGCTCTGGCTGTCCCCTAGGTGTCCCTGGGGTGCCCTGGCTGTCCCCTAGGTGTCCCTGTGGGTGCCCTGGCTGTCCTTGGGGTGCTCTGGCTGTCCCCTTGGTGTCCCTGGGGGTGCGCTGGGTGTCCCTGGGGTGCACTGGGGGTGCCCTGCCTGTCCCCTAGGTGTCCCTGGGGGTGACCTGGGTGTCCCTGGGGGTGCCCTGGCTGTCCCCTAGGTGTCCCGGGGGGTCCCCTGGCTGTCCCCTAGGTGTCCCTGGGGGTGCCCTGGCTGTCCCTGGTGTGCCCTGGGGGTGCCCTGGCTGTCCCTGGAGTGCCCTGGCTGTCCCCTAGGTGTCCCTGGGGGTGCCCTTCCTGTCCTCTAGGTGTCCCTGGGGGTTCCCTGGCTGTCCCTCGGGTTCCCTGGCTGTCCCCTAGGTGTCCCTGGGGGTGGCTAGGGTGTCCCTGGGGTTCCCTGGCTGTCCCCTAGGTGTCCCTGGGGGGGCCCTGGGTGTCCTCTAGGTGTCCCTGGAGGTGCCCTGGCTGTCTTTAGGGTGCCCTGGCTGTCCCTGGAGTGCCCTGGCTCTCCCCTAGGTGTCCCTGGGGGGGCCCTGGCTGTCCCCTAAATGTCCCTGGGGGTGCCCTGCCTGTCCCCTAGGTGTCCCTGGGGGTGCCCTGGCTGTCCTCTAGGTGTCCCTGGGGGTGCCCTGGGTGTCCCTGGGGATGCCCTGGCTGTTCCCTAGGTGTCCCTGGGGATGCCCTGAGTGTCCCTGGGGGGGCCCTGGCTGTCCCCTAGGGGTCTCTGGGGGTGCCCTGCCTTTCTCCTAGGTGTCCCTGGGGGTTCCCTGGCTGTGCCCTCGGTGTCCCTGAGGGTGCCCTGGGTGTCCCTGGGGTGCCATGGCTGTACCCTAGGTGTCCCTGGGGGTGTCCTGCCTTCCCCTAGGTGTCCCTCGGGTGCCCTGGCTTTCCCCTAGGTGTCCCTGGGGGTGCCCTGCGTGTCCCTGGGGTGCCCTGGCTGTCCCCTAGGTGTCGTTGGGGGTGCCCTGGCTGTCCCGTCAGTGTCCCTGGGGGTGCCCTGCCTGTCCCCTAGGTGTCGTTGGGGGTGCCCTGGGTGTCCCTGGGGGTGCCCTGCCTGTCCCCTAGGTGTCCCTATGGGTGCCCAGAGTGTCCCTGGGAGTGCCCTGGCCTTCCCCTAGGGGTCTCTGGGGGTGCCCTGGCTGTCCCGTCAGTGTCCCTGGGGGTGCCCTGCCTGTTCCCTAGGTGTCCCTGGGGGTGCCCGGCCTGTCCCCTAGGTGTCCCTGGGGGTGCCCTGGGTGTCCCTGGAGTGCCCTGGCTGTCCCCTAAATGTCCCTGGGGTTGCCCTGGCTGTCCCCTAGGTGTCCCTGGGGGTGTCCTGCCTTCCCCTAGGTGTCCCTGGGGGTGCCCTGGCTTTCCCCTCGGTGTCCCTGGGGGTGCCCTGCCTGTCCCCTAGGTGTCCCTGGGGGTGCCCTGGCTGTCTTTAGGGTGCCCTGGCTGTCCCCTAGGTGTCCCTGGGGGTGCCCTGGGTTTCCCTGGAGTGCCCTGGCTGTCCCCTAGTTGTCCCTGAGGGGGCTCTGGGTGTCCCCTAGGTGTCCCTGGAGGTGCCCTGGCTGTCTTTAGGGTGCCCTGGCTGTCCCCTTGGTGTCCCTGGGGGTGCCCTAGGTGTCCCTGGGGGTGCCCTGGCTGTCCCTGGAGTGCCCTGGCTGTCCCCTAGGAGTCCCTGGGGGGGCCCTGGCTGTCCCCTAGGTGTCTCTGGGGTGCCCTGCCTGTCCCCTCTGTCCCTGAGGTGCCCAGGGTGTCCCTGGGGTGCCCTGGATGTCCCCTAGGTGTCCCTGGGGGTGCCCTGGCTGTCCCGTCAGTGTCCCTGGGGGTGCCCTGCCTGTCCCCTAGGTGTCCCTGGGGGTGCCCTGGGTGTCCCTGGGGGTGCCCTGCCTGTCCCCTAGGTGTCCCTGGGGGTGCCCTGGGTGTCCCTGGGGTGCCCTGGCTGTCCCCTTCGTGTCCCTGGCGGTGCCCTGGGTGTCCCTGAGGTGCCCTGGCTGTCTTCAAGGTGTCCCTGTGGGTGCCCAGAGTGTCCCTGGGAGTGCCCTGGCTGTCCCCTAGGGGTCTCTGGGGGTGCCCTGGCTGTCCCGTCAGTGTCCCTGGGGGTGCCCTGCCTGTCCCCCAGGTGTCCCTGGGGGTGCCCGGCCTGTCCCCTAGGTGTCCCTGGGGGTGCCCTGGGTGTCCCTGGAGTGCCCTGGCTGTCCCCTAAATGTCCCTGGGGGTGCCCTGGCTGTCCCCTAGGTGTCCTGGGGGTGTCCTGCCTTCCCCTAGGTGTCCCTGGGGGTGCCCTGGCTTTCCCCTCGGTTTCCCTGGGGGTGCCCTGCCTGTCCCCTAGGTGTCCCTGGGGGTGCCCTGACCGTCTTTAGGGTGCCCTGGCTGTCCCCTAGGTGTCCCTGGGGGTGCCCTGGCTGTCCCCTAGGTGTCCCTGGGGGTGCCCTGCCTGTCCCTTAGGTGTCCCTGGGGATGCCCTGGCTGTCCTCTAGGTGTCCCTGGGGGTGCCCTGGGTGTCCCTGCGGATGCCCTGGCTGTGCCCTAGGTGTCCCTGTAGGTGCCCTGGCTGTCCCCTAGGTGTCGCTGGGGGTCCCCTTGGTGTCCCTGGGGGTGCCCTGGCTGTCCCCTAGGTGGCCCTGGGGGTGCCCTGGCTGTCCCTGGAGTGCCCTGGCTGTCCCCTAGGTGTCCCTGGGGAGGCCCTGGCTGTCCCCTAGGTGTCCCTGGGGGTGCCCAGGGTGTCCCTGGGGTTCCCTGGCTGTCCCCTAGGTGTCCCTGAGGGGGCCCTCGGTGTCCCTGGGTGTGCACAGGGTGTCAGTGGGGTTCCCTGGCTGTCCTGTACGTGTCCCTGGGGTTCCCTGGAGGTCCCCTAGGTGTCCCTGGGGGTGCCCTCGCTGTCCCTGGGGTGCCCTCGCTGTCACCTAGGTTTCCCTGGTGGTCCCCTTGGTGTCCCTGCGGGTGCCCAGGGTGTCCCTTAGGTGTCCCTAGGGTGCCCTGGCTGTGCCCTAGGTGTCCCTGGGGTGCCCTGTCTGTCCCGTCAGTGTCCCTGGGGGTGCCCTGGCTGTCCCTAGGGTGCCCTGGCTGTGCCCTTGGTGTCCCTGGGGGTGCCCTGGCTGTCTCCTAGGTGTCCCTGGGGGTGCCCAGGGTGTCCCTGGGGTGTCCTGGCTGTCCCCTACGTGTCCCTGGGGGTGCCCAGGGTGTCCCTGGGGGTGCCCTTGCTGTCCCGTAGGTGTCCCTGGGGTGCCCTGGGTGTCCCCTTGGTGTCCCTGGGGTGCCCTGGCTGTCCCCTAGGTGTCCCTGGGGGTGACCAGGCTGTCCTTGGGGTGCTCTGGCTGTCCCCTAGGTGTCCCTGGGGGTGCCCTGCCTGTCCCCTAAGTGTCCCTGGGGGTGCCCTGGGTGTCCCCTAGGTGTCCCTGGGTGTGCCCTGGGTGTCCCTGGGCGTGCGCAGGGTGTCCCTGGGGTTCCCTGGCTGTCCCCTTGGTGTCCCTGTGGGGGCCCTGGCTGTCCCCTAGGTGTCCCTGGGGGTGCCCTGGGTGTCCCTGGGAGGGCCCTGGCTGTCCCCTAGGTGTCCCTGGGGGTGCCCTGGCTGTCGCCTAGGTGTCCCTGGGGGTGCCCTGCCTCTCCCCTAGGTGTCCCTGCGGGTGCCCTGGCTGTCCCCTAGGTGTCCCTGGGGGTGCCCTGGGTGTCCCTGGGGGTGCCCTGGCTGTCCCCTAGGTGTCCCTGGGGGTGCCCTGGGTGTCCCTGGGGGTGCCCTCGCTGTCCCTGGGGTGCCCTGGCTGTCCCCTAGGTGGCCCTGGAGGTTCCCTGGCTGTCCCTGGGGGTGCCCTGGAGGTCCCCTATGTGTCCTTGGGGGTGCCCTGGCTGTCCCTGGGGTGCCCTGGCTGTCCCCAAGGTGTCCCTGGGGGTGCCCTGGCTGTCCCCTAGGTGTCCCTGGGTGTGCCCTGGGTGTCCCTGGGCGTGCACAGGGTGTCCCTGGGGTTCCCTGGCTGTCCCCTTGGTGTCCCGGGATGGGCCCTGGCTGTCCCCTAGATGTCCCTGGGGGTGCACAGGGTGTCCCTGGGGTTCCCTGGCTGTCCCCTAGGTGTCTCTGGGGGGGCCCTGGTGTCCCTGGGTTGCCCTGGCTGTCCCCTTGGTGTCCTTGCCTGGCTCGTATCCTCGACTCCGCCTCCGGCGCCATGGTGACTCCCCTCCCAGTCTGGACCATTGTGGCCTCACCCCCTCCCCTGGGGCCATCCGACCCATCCCAGTATAGACCAGTAAGGCACCGAGTGGCCACCATGGACCCCCACACGCCTGCCAGTTCATCCCAGTTCATCCCAGTCCACTCTTTGTCCATCCCAGGTTTCTCTGGTCACCCTCCCAGTGCTCTCAGTCCATCCCAGTCCCGCAGGTGTTGGTGCTTGGGGCTTGATGAGCTGGTGCCTGTCCGCAACGTGGAGCGGCTCAAACGGGACCTCAGGGTGAGGGGGGCGCGGATTTGGGGGGATCCTGGGGGTCCTGAGTTGTCGTGGAGGGGGTTTTTGGGTTGTGGGGGGTCTGGGGGGCGTCCTGGGGGCTGCTTTGGGTACTTTGGGGGGTATTCGGGAGGTTTGGGCGGCCCATTTGAGGCATCAAAGAACCTGAGGAGGGTTTTGATAGCTCCTGGAGGTGGAGGCGGCCGTGGGGGTGAGCTGGCTGTCCCAGGGGGTTCCTGGCTGTCCCTCGATGTCCCTGGGGTGCCCTGGCTGTCACTTAGGTGTCCCTCGGGGTGCCCTGGCTGTCCCTGGGGTGCCCTGACTGTCCCTAGGTGTCCCTGGGGGTTCCCTGGGTGTCCCTGGGGTGCCCTGGGGGTACCCTGGCTGTCCCTGGAGGTGCCCTGCCTGTCCCTTAGGTGTCCCTGGGGGTGCCATGGCTGTCCCTAGGGTGCCCTGGCTATCCCCTCGGTGTCCCTGGGGGTACCCTGGGTGTCCCTGGGGTGCCCTGGCTGTCCCGTCATTGTCCCTGGGGGTGCCCTGCCTGTCCCCTAGGTGTCCCTGTGGGTGCCCTGCCTGTCCCTATGGTGCCCTGGCTGTCCCCTACGTGTCCCTTGGGGTGCCCGGGCTGTCCCTAGGGTGCCCTGGCTGGGCCCTCAGTGTCTCTGGGGGTGCCCAAGGTGTCCCTGGGCGTGCCCATGGTGTTCCTGGGGTTCCCTGGCTGTCCCCTAGGTGTCCCTGGGGGGGCCCTGGGTGTCCCCTAGGTGTCCCTGGAGGTGCCCTGGCTGTCTTTAGGGTGCCCTGGCTTTCCCTTTGGTGTCCCTGGGGGTGCCCTAGGTGTCCCTGGGGGTGCCCTGGCTGTCCCTGGAGTGCCCTGGCTGTCCCGTAGGTGTCCCTGGGGGTGCCCTGCCTGTCCCCTAGGTGTCCCTGGGGGTGCCCTGGATGTCCTCTAGGTGTCCCTGGGGGTGCCTTGTGTGTCCCTGGGGATGCCCTGGCTGTTCCCTAGGTGCCCTGGCTGTGCCCTTGGTGTCCCTGGGGGTGCTCTGGCTGTCCCTCGGGTGCCCTGGCTGTCCCCTAGGTGTCCCTGGGGGTGTCCTGGCTGTCTCTGGAGTGCCCTGGCTGTCCCCTAGGTGTCCCTGGGGGTGCCCTAGCTGTCCCCTAGATGTCCCTGGGGTTGCCCTGGCTGTCTTCTAGGTGTCCCTGGGGGTACCCTGGCTGTCCCCTAGGTGTCCCTGGGGGTGCCCTGGCTGTCCCTAGGGTGCCCTGGCTGTGCCTTCGGTGTCTCTGGGGGTGCCCTAGGTGTCCCTGGGGGTGACCTCGGTGTCTCTGGGGGTGGCCTGGCTGTCCCCTAGGTGTCCCTGGGGGAGCCCTGGGTGTGCCTGGGGTGCCCTGGCTGTCCCCTAGGTGTCCCTGGGGGGGCCCTGGCTGTCCCTGGGGTGCCCTGGCTGTCCCCTAGGTGGCCCTGGGGGTGCCCTGGGTGTCCCTGGGGGTGCCCTGGAGGTCCCCTAGGTGTCCCTGGGGGTGCCGTGGGTGTCCCTGGTGTGCCCTGGCTGTCCCCTCGGTGTCCCTGTGGGTGCCCAGAATGTCCCTGGGAGTGCCCTGGCTGTCCCCTAGGGGTCTCTGGGGGGGCCCTGGGTGTCCCTGGGGTGCCCGGGAGGTCCCCTACGTGTCCCTGGGGTACCCGGGGTGTCCCTGGGCTGCTCTGGGGTGCCCTGCCTGTCCCCTAGGTGTCCCTGGGCTGCCCTGGCTGTCCCTAGGGTGCCCTGGCTGTGCCCTAGGTGTCCCTGGGGTGCCATGGCTGTCCCCTCAGTGTCCCTGGGGGTGCTCTGGCTCTCCCCTAGGGGTCCCTGAGGGTGCCCTGGGTGTCCCTGGCGTGCCCTGGCTGTCTCCTAGGTGTCCCTGGGGGTGCCCTGGCTGTTCTCTAGGTGTCCCTGGGGGTGCCCTGGGTGTCCCTGGGGTGCCCTGGCTGTCCCCTAGGTGTCCCTGGGGGGGCCCTGGCTGTCCCCTAGGCGTCCCTGGGGGTGCCCTGGCTGTCCCTGGAGTGCCCTGGCTGTCCCCTAGGTGTCCCTGGGGGTGCCCTGGCTGTCCCTGGGGGTGCCCTGGCTGTCCCTGAGGTGCCCTGGCTGTCTTCAAAGTGTCCCTGTGGGTGCCCAGAGTGTCCCTGGGAGTGCCCTGGCTGTCCCCTAGGGGTCTCTGGGGGTGCCCTGGCTGTCCCGTCAGTGTCCCTGGGGGTGCCCTGCCAGTCACCTACGTGTCCCTGGGGGTGCCCGGCCTGTCCCCTAGGTGTCCCTGGGGGTGCCCTGGGTGTCCCTGGAGTGCCCTGGCTGTCCCCTAAATGTCCCTGGGGGTGCCCTGGCTGTCCCCTAGGTGTCCCTGGGGGTGTCCTGCCTTCCCCTAGGTGTCCCTGGGGGTGCCCTGGCTTTCCCCTCGGTTTCCCTGGGGGTGCCCTGCCTGTCCCCTAGGTTTCCCTGGGGATGCCCTGGCTGTCCCCTAGGTGTCCCTGGGGGTGCCCTGGGTGTCCCTGGGGGTTCCCTGGTAGTCCCCTAGGTGTCCCTGGGGGTGCCCTGGGTGTCCCTGGGGGTGCCCTCGCTGTCCCTGGGGTGCCCTGGCTGTCCCGTAGGTGTCCTTGGGGGTGCCATGGCTGTCCCTTGGGTGCCCTGTCTGTCCCCTAGGGGTCTCTGTGGGTGCCCTGCCTGTCCCCTAGGTGTCCCTGGGGGTGCCCTGGGTGTCCCTGGGGGTGCCCTGGCTGTCCCCTAGGTTTCCCTGACGGCGCCCAGGGTGTTCCTGGGGTGCCCTTGCTATCCTCTACGTGTCCCTGGGGGTGCCCTGGCTGACCCTGGGGGTGCCCTTGCTGTCCCCTAGGTGTCCCTGGGAGTGCCCTGGGTGTCCCTGGGGTGCCCTGGCTGTCCCCTAGGTGTCCCTGGTGGTGCCCTGGCTGTCCCCTAGGGGTCCCTGGGGTGCCCTGGCTGTCCACTAGGTGTCCCTGTGGGTGCCCTGGCTGTCCTTGCGGTGCTCTGGCTGTCCCCTTGGTGTCCCTGGGGGTGCCCTGGGAGTCCCTGGGGTGCCCTGTGGGTTCCCTGCCTGTCCCCTAGGTGTCCCTGGGGGGGCCCT
This sequence comes from Chamaea fasciata, assembly GCF_029207755.1. Lineage (NCBI taxonomy): Eukaryota > Metazoa > Chordata > Aves > Passeriformes > Sylviidae > Chamaea > Chamaea fasciata. The sequence continues at coordinate 32,373 of NW_027094414.1, forward strand.
GGCCATCCCCTAGGTGTCCCTGGGGGTTCCCTGCCTGTCCCCTTGGTGTCCCTGGGGGTGCCCTGGGTGTCCCTGGGGGTGCTCTGGCTGTCCCCTAGGTGTCCCTGGGGGTTCCCTGCCTGTCCCCTAGGTGTCCCTGGGGGTTCCCTGGGTGTCCCTGGAGTGCCCTGGCTGTCACCTAAATGTCCCTGGGGGTGCCCTGGGTGTCCCTGGAGTGCCCTAGCTGTCCCCTAAATGTCCCTGGGGGTGCCCTGGCTGTCCCCTAGGTGTCCCTGGGGGTGCCCTGTCTGTCCCCTTGGTGTCCCAGAGGGTGCCCTGGGTGTCCCTGGCGTGCCCTGGCTGTCCCCTAGGTGTCCCTGGGGGTGCCCTGGCTGTCCCCTTGGTGTCCCTGGGAGAGCCCTGGGTGTCCCTGGGGTGCCTAGGGGGTGCCCTGCCTGTCCCCTAGGTGTCCCTGGGTGTCCCCAGGGTGCCCTGGCTGTGCCCTCGGTGTCTCTGGGGGTGCCCGGGCTGTCCCCTCAGTGTCACTGGGGGTGCCCTGGCTGTCCCTAGTGTGCCGTGGGTGTCCCCTAGGTGTCCCTGGGGGTGCCCTGGGTGTGCCTGGGGTGCCCTGGCTGTCCCCTTGGTGTCCCTGGGGGTGACTTGGGTGTCCCTGGGGACGCCCTGGCTGTCCCCTAGGTGTCCCTGGGTGTCCCTGGGGTGCCCTGGGGGTGCCCTGCCTGTCCTCTATGTGTCCCTGGGGGTGCCCTGGCTTTCCCCTCGGTGTCCCTGGGGGTGCCCTGCCTGTCCCCTAGGTGTCCCTGGGGGTGACCTAGCTGTCTTTAGGGTGCCCTGGCTGTCCCCTAGGTGTCCCTGGGTGTGCCCTGCCTGTCCCCTAGGTGTCGTTCGGTGTGCCCTGGGTGTCCCTGGGGGTGCCCTGCCTGTCCCCTAGGTGTCCCTGGGGGTGCCCTGGGTGTCCCTGGGGTGCCCTGGCTGTCCCCTTGGTGTCCCTGGGGGTGCCCTGAGTGTCCCTGGGCTGCCCTGGCTGTCCCCTAGGTGTCCCTGGGGGTGCCCTCGCTGTCCCTGGGGTGCCCTGGCTGTCCCCTAGGTGTCCCTGGGGGTTCCCTGCGTGTCCCCTAGGTGTCCTTGGGGATGCCCTGGCTGTCCCTAGGGTGGCATGGCTGTGCCCTCGCTGTCCCTGGGGGTGCCCTGGGTGTGCCTGGGGTGCCCTGGCTGTCCCCTACGTGTCCCTAGGGGTTCCCTGGCTGTCCCCTAAGTGTCCCTGGGGGTGCCCTGGGTGTCCCTGGGGTGCCCTGGCTGTCCCCTAGGTGTCCCTGGGGGGGCCCTGACTGTCCCCTAGGAGTCCCTGGGGGTGCCCTGGGTGTCCCTGGGTGTGCTCTGGAGGTCCCCTAGGTGTCCCTGGGGGTGCCCTGGCTGTCCCTGGGGTGCCCTGGCTGTCCCCAAGTTGTCCCTGGCGGTGCCCGGCCTGTCCTCTCGGTTGTCCCTGGGGGTACCCTGGCTGTCCCTGGGGGTGCACAGGGTGTCCCTGGGGTTGCCTGGCTGTCCCCTAGGTGTCCCTGGGGGGGCCCTGGCTGTCCCCTAGGTGTCCCTGGGGGTGCCCTGGCTGTCCCCTACGTGTCCCTGGAGCTGCCCTGAGTGTCCCTGGGGTGCCCTGGGGGTGCCCTGGCTGACCCTGGAGTGCCCTGGCTGTCCCCTAGGTGTCCCTGGGGTGTACCCTGGCTGTCCCCTAGGTGTCCCTGGGGGTTCCCTGGCTGTCCCTGGAGTGCCCTGGCTGTCCCCTCGGTGTCCCTGGGGGTGCCCTGACTGTCCTTGGGGTGCCCAGGGGGTGCCCTGGCTGTCCCCAAGGTGTCCCTGGGGTTGCCTTCCCTGTCACCTAGGGGTCCCTGGGGTGCCCTGGCTGTCCCCTCGGTGTCCCTGGGGGTGCCCAGGGTGTCCCTGGGAGTGCCGTGGCTGTCCCCTAGGTGTTCCTGGGGGTGCCCTGAGTGTCCCTGGGGTGCCCTGGCTGTCCCCTTGGTGTCCCTGGGGGTGCCCTGGCTGTCCCCTTCGTGTCTTGGGGGTGCCCTGGCTGTCCCTAGGGTGCCCTGGCTGTCCCCTAGGTGTCCCTGGGGGTGCCCAGGGTGTCTCTGGGGTGCCTTGGCTGTCCCCTACGTGTCCCTGGGGGGCCCAGTGTGTCCCTGGGGGTGCCTTGGCTGTCCCCTAGGTGTCCCTGGGGGTGCTCTGGCTGTCCCCTAGGTGTCCCTGGGCGTGCCCTGGCTGTCCTTGGGGTGCTCTGGCTGTCCCCTTGGTGTGTCTGGGGGTGCCCTGACTGTCCTTGGGGTGCTCTGGCTGTCCCCTAGCTGTCCCTGGGGGTGCCCTGGCTGTCCCTGGGGTGCCATGGCTGTCCTCCACGTGTCCCTGGGGGTGCCCTGGGTGTCCCTGGGGTGCCCTGGGGGCGCCCTGCCTATCCTCTAGTTGTCCCTGGGGGTGCCCTGGCTGTCCCCTCGGTGTCCCTGGGGGTGCCCTGCCTGTCCCCTAGGTGTCGCCGGGGGTGCCCTGGGTGTCCCTGGGGTTCCCTGGCTGACCTGTACGTGTCCCTGGGGTTCCCTGAAGGTCCCCTAGGTGTCCCTGGGGGTGCCCAGGGTGTCCCTGGGGGTGCCCTTGCTGTCCCGTAGGTGTCCCTAGGGGTGCCCTGGGTGTCCCTGGGGTACCCTGGCTGTCCCCTAGGTGTCCCTGGGGGTGCCCTGGCTGTCCCCTTGGTGTCCCTGGGGTGCCCTGGCTGTCCCCTAGGTGTCCCTGGGGGTGCCCTGGCTGTCCTTGGGGTGCTCGGGCTGTCCCCTTGGTGTCCCTGGGGGTGCCCTGGCTGTCCCCTAGCTGTCCCTGGGGGTGCCCTGGCTGTCCCTGGGGTGCCATGGCTGTCCTCTACGTGTCCCTGGGGGTGCCCTGGGTGTCCCTGGGGTGCCCTGGGGGTGCCCTGCCTGTCCTCTAGGTGTCCCTGGGGGTGCCCTGGCTGTCCCCTAGGTGTCCCTCGGGGTGCCCTGGCTGTCCCCTAGGCGGCCCTTGGGGTGCCCTGGGTGTCCCTGGGGTGCCCTGGCTATCCCCTAGGTGTCCCTTGGGGTGCCCTGGGTGTCCCTGAGGGTGCCCTGGCTGTCCCTAGGGTGTTCTGTCTGTGCCCTTGGTGTCCCTGGGGGTGCCCTGGGTGTCCCTGGGGATGCCCTGGCTGTTCCCTAGGTGTCCCTGGGGGTTCCCTGCGTGTCCCCTAGGTGTCCTTGGGGGTGCCCTGGCTGTCCCTAGGGTGGCATGGCTGTTCCCTCGGTGTCCCTGGGGGTGCCCTGGCTGTCCCTAGGGTGCCCTGGCTGTCTCCTAGGTGTCCCTGGGGGTGCCCTGGGTGTGCCTGGGGTGCCCTGGCTGTCCCCTAGGTGTCCCTGGGGGTGCCCTGGCTGTCCCCTAAGTGTCCCTGGGGGTGCCCTGAGTGTCCTTGGGGTGCCCTGGCTGTCCCCTAGGTGTCCCTGGGGGGGCCCTGGCTGTCCCCTAGGTGTCCCTGGGGGTGCCCTGGGTGTCCCTGGGGGTGCACAGGGTGTCCCTGGGGTTCCCTGGCTGTCCCCTAGGTGTCCCTGAGGGGGCCCTGGCTGTCCCCTAGGTGTCCCTGGGGGTGTCCTGGCTGTCCCCTACGTGTCCCTGGAGCTGCCCTGGGTGTCCCTGGGGTGCCCTGGGGGTGCCCTGGCTGACCCTGGAGTGCCCTGGCTGTCCCCTAGGTGTCCCTGGGGGGTCCCCTGGCTGTCCCCTAGGTGTCCCTGGGGGTGCCCTGGGTGTGCCTGGGGTGCCCTGGCTGTTCCCTAGGTGTCCCTGGGGGTGCCCTGGCTGTCCCCTAAGTGTCCCTGGGGGTGCCCTGAGTGTCCTTGGGGTGCCCTGGCTGTCCCCTAGGTGTCCCTGGGGGTGCCCTGCCTGTCCCCTTGGTGTCCCTTGGGGTGCCCTGGGTGTCCCTGGGGTTCCCTGGCTGACCCGTACGTGTCCCTGGGGTCCCCTGAAGGTCCCCTAGGTGTCCCTGGGGGTGCCCAGGGTGTCCCTGGGGGTGCCCTTGCTGTCCCGTAGGTGTCCCTAGGGGTGCCCTGGGTGTCCCTGGGGTACCCTGGCTGTCCCCTAGGTGTCCCTGGGGGTGCCCTGGCTTTCCCTTTGGCGTCCCTGGGGTGCCCTGGCTTTCCCCACGGTGTCCCTGGGGGTGCCCTGCCTGTCCCCTAGATGTCCCTGGGGGTGCCCTGGGTGTCCCTGGGGGGGCGCTGGCTATCCCCTAGGTGTCCCTGGGGGGGCCCTGGCTGTCCCTGGTGTGCCCTGGCTGTCCCCTTGGTGTCCCTGGGGGGGCCCTGGCTTTCCCCTAGGTGTCCCTGGGGGTGCCCTTCCTGTCCTCTAGGTGTCCCTGGGGGTTCCCTGGCTGTCCCTCGGGTTCCCTGGCTGTCCCCTAGGTGTCCCTGGGGGTGGCTAGGGTGTCCCTGGGGTTCCCTGGCTGTCCCCTAGGTGTCCCTGGGGGGGCCCTGGGTGTCCCTGGGGGTGCACAGAGTGTCAGTGGGGTTCCCTGGCTGTCCCGTACTTGTCCCTGGGGTTCCCTGGCTGTCCCCTAGGTGTCCCTGGGGGTGCCCTGAGTGTCCCTGGGCTGCCCTGGCTGTCCCCTAGGTGTCCCTGGGGGTGCCCTCGCTGTCCCTGGGGTGCCCTGGCTGTCCCCTAGGTGTCCCTGGGGGTTCCCTGCGTGTCCCCTAGGTGTCCTTGGGGGTGCCCTGGCTGTCCCTAGGGTGGCATGGCTGTGCCCTCGGTGTCCCAGGGGGTGCCCTGGCTGTCCCTAGTGTGCCCTGGCTGTCCCCTAGGTGTCCCTGGGGGTGCCCTGGGTGTGCCTGGGGTGCCCTGGCTGTCCCCTAGGTGTCCCTGGGGGTGCCCTGGCTGTCCCCTAAGTGTCCCTGGGGGTGCCCTGGGTGTCCCTGGGGTGCCCTGGCTGTCCCCTAGGTGTCCCTGGGGGGGCCCTGACTGTCCCCTAGGTGTCCCTGGGAGTGCCTTGGTGTCCCTGGGTGTGCTCTGGAGGTCCCCTAGGTGTCCCTGGGGGTGCCCTGGGTGTCCCTGGGGTTCCCTGGCTGACCCGTACGTGTCCCTGGGGTTCCCTGAAGGTCCCCTAGGTGTCCCTGGGGGTGCCCAGGGTGTCCCTGGGGGTGCCCTTGCTGTCCCGTAGGTGTCCCTGGGGGTGCCCTGGGTGTCCCTGGGGTACCCTGGCTGTCCCCTAGGTGTCCCTGGGGGTGCCCTGGCTTTCCCTTTGGCGTCCCTGGGGTGCCCTGGCTGTCCCCTAGGTGTCCCTGGGGGTGCCCTGGCTGTCCTTGGGTTGGCCTGGCTGTGCCCTTGGTGTCCCTGAGGGTGCCCTGGCTGTCCCTAGGGTGCCCTGGCTGTGCCCTAGGTGTCCCTGTAGTGCCCTGGCTGTCCTCTAGGTGTCCCTGGGGTGCCCTGGGTGTCCCTGGCGTGCCCTGGCTGTCTCCTAGGTGTCCCTGTGGGTGCCCTCCCTGTCCCCCGGGATGCCCTGGCTGTCCCCTAGGTGTCCCTGGCGGTGCCCTGGGTGTCCCTGTGGTCCCCTGGCTGTTCCCTAGGTGTCCCTGTAGGTGCCCTGGCTGTCCCCTAGGTGTCCCTGGGGGTCCCCTTGGTGTCCCTGGGGGTGCCCTGGCTGTCCCCTAGGTGTCCATGGGGGTGCCCTGGGTGTCCCTGGGCTGCCCTGGCTGTCCCCTAGGTGTCCCTGGGGGTGCCCTGGATGTCACTGGGGGGGCCCTGGCTGTCCCTGGGGGTGCCCTGGCTGTCCCCTAGGTGTCCCTGGGGGTGCCCTCGCTGTCCCTGGGGTGCCCTGGCTGTCCCCTAGGTGTCCCTGGTGGTCCCCTTGGTGTCCCTGGGGGTGCCCAGGGTGTCCCTTAGGTGTCCCTAGGGTGCCCTGGCTGTGCCCTAGGTGTCCCTGGGGTGCCCTGGCTGTCCCGTCAGTGTCCCTGGGGGTGCCCTGGCTGTCCCTAGGGTGCCCTGGCTGTGCCCTTGGTGTCCCTGGGGGTGCCCTGGCTGTCTCCTAGGTGTCCCTGGGGGTGCCCAGGGTGTCCCTGGGCTGTCCTGGCTGTCCCCCACGTGTCCCTGGGGGTGCCCTTGCTGTCCCGTAGGTGTCCCTGGGGGTGCCCTGGGTGTCCCCTTGGTGTACCTGGGGTGCCCTGGCTGTCCCCTAGGTGTCCCTGGGGGTGACCAGGCTGTCCTTGGGGTGCTCTGGCTATCCCCTAGGTGTCCCTGGGGGTGCCCTGCCTGTCCCCTAGGTGTCCCTGGGGGTGCCCTGGCTGTCCCCTAGGTGTCCCTGGGTGTCCCTGGGCGTGCACAGGGTGTCCCTGGGGTTCCCTGGCTGTCCCCTAGGTGTCCCTGGGGGGGCCCTGGCTGTCCCCTAGGTGTCCCTGGGGGTGCCCTGGGTGTCCCTGGGGGGGCCCTGGCTGTCCCCTAGGTTTCCCTGGGGGTGCCCTGGGTGTCCTTGGGGGGGCCCTGGCTGTCCCCTAGGTGTCCCTGGGGGGGCCCTGGCTGTCCCCTAAGTGTCCCTGGGGGTGCATTAGGTGTCCCTGGGGGTGCCCAGGGTGTCCCTGGGGTTCCCTGGCTATCCCCTAGGTGTCCCTGGGGGGGCCCTGGTGTCCCTGGGGTGCCCTGACTGTCCCTAGGTGTCCCTGGGGGTGCCCTGGGTGTCCCTGGGGTGCCCTGGGGGTACCCTGTCTGTCCCTGGAGGTGCCCTGCCTGTCCCTTAGGTGTCCCTGGGGGTGCCCTGGCTGTGCCCTCGGTGTCTCTGGGGGTGCCCTGGGTGTCCCTAGGGTACCATGGCTGTCCCTAGGGTGCCCTGGCTGTCCCCTACGTGTCTCTGGGGGTGCCCTGGCTGTCCCTAGGGTGCCCTGGCTGGGCCCTCAGTGTCTCTGGGAGTGCCCAAGTTGTCCCTTGGCGTGCCCATGGTGTTCCTGGGGTTCCCTGGCTGTCCCCTAGGTGTCCCTGGGGGGGCCCTGGGTGTCCCCTAGGTGTCCCTGGAGGTGCTCTGGCTGTCTTTAGGGTGCCCTGGCTGTCCCCTAGGTGTCCCTGGGGGTGCCCTAGGTGTCCCTGGGGGTGCCCTGGCTGTCCCTGGAGTGCCCTGGCTGTCCCCTAGGTGTCCCTGGGGGGGCCCTGGCTGTCCCCTAGGTGTCCCTGGGGGTGTCCTGCCTTCCCCTAGGTGTCCCTCGGGTGCCCTGGCTTTCCCCTAGGTGTCCCTGGGGGTGCCCTGCGTGTCCCTGGGGTGCCCTGGCTGTCCCCTAGGTGTCCCTGGGGGTGCCCTGGCTGTCCCGTCAGTGTCCCTGGGGGTGCCCTGCCTGTCCCCTAGGTGTCGTTGGGGGTGCCCTGGGTGTCCCTGGGGGTGCCCTGCCTGTCCCCTAGGTGTCCCTAAGGGTGCCCTGGCTGTCTCCTAGGTGTCCCTGGGGGTGCCCAGGGTGTACCTGGGGTGTCCTGGCTGTCCCCTACGTGTCCCTGGGGGTGCCCAGGGTGTCCCTGGGGGTGCCCTTGCTGTCCCGTAGGTGTCCCTGGGGGTGCCCTGGGTGTCCCCTTGGTGTCCCTGGGGTGCCCTGGCTGTCCCCTAGGTGTCCCTGGGGGTGACCAGGCTGTCCTTGGGGTGCTCTGGCTGTCCCCTAGGTGTCCCTGGGGGTGCCCTGCCTGTCCCCTAGGTGTCCCTGGGGGTGCCCTGGCTGTCCCCTAGGTGTCCCTGGGTGTGCCCTGGGTGTCCCTGGGCGTGCACAGGGTGTCCCTGGGGTTCCCTGGCTGTCCCCTAGGTGTCCCTGGGGGGGGCCCTGGCTGTCCCCTAGGTGTCCCTGGGGGTGCCCTGGGTGTCCCTGGGGGGGCCCTGGCTGTCCCCTAGGTTTCCCTGGGGGTGCCCTGGGTGTCCTTGGGGGGGCCCTGGCTGTCCCCTAGGTTTCCCTGGGGGTGCCCTGGGTGTCCCTGGGGGGGCCCTGGCTGTCCCCTAGGTTTCCCTGGGGGTGCCCTGGGTTTCCCTGGGGGGGCCCTGGCTGTCCCCTAGGTGTCCCTGGGGGTGCATTAGGTGTCCCTGGGGGTGCCCAGGGTGTCCCTGGGGTTCCCTGGCTGTCCCCTAGGTGTCCCTGGGGGGGCTCTGGTGTCCCTGGGGTGCCCTGACTGTCCCTAGGTGTCCCTGGGGGGGCCCTGGGTGTCCCTGGGGTGCCCTGGGGGTACCCTGGCTGTCCCTGGAGGTGCCCTGCCTGTCCCTTAGGTGTCCCTGGGGGTGCCCTGGCTGTCCCTAGGGTGCCCTGGCTGTGCCCTCTGTGTCTCTGGGGGTGCCGTCGGTGTCCCTAGGGTACCATGGCTGTCCCTAGGGTGCCCTGGCTGTCCCCTCGGTGTCCCTGGGGGTGCCCTGGGTGTCCCTGGGTAGCCCTGGCTGTCCCCTAGGTGTCACTGAGGGTGTCCTGCCTTCCCCTATGCGTCCCTGGGGGTGCCCTGGCTTTCCCCACGGTGTCCCTGGGGGTGCCCTGCCTGTCCCCTAGATGTCCCTGGGGGTGCCCTGGGTGTCCCTGGGGGGAGCTGGCTATCCCCTAGGTGTCCCTGGGGGGGCCCTGGCTGTCCCTGGTGTGCCCTGGCTGTCCCCTTGGTGTCCCTGGGGGGGCCCTGGCTGTCCCCTAGGTGTCCCTGGGGGTGCCCTTCCTGTCCTCTAGGTGTCCCTGGGGGTTCCCTGGCTGTCCCTCGGGTTCCCTGGCTGTCCCCTAGGTGTCCCTGGGGGTGGCTAGGGTGTCCCTGGGGTTCCCTGGCTGTTCCCTAGGTGTCCCTGGGGGTGCCCTGGCTGTCCCTGGAGTGCCCTGGCTGTCCCCTAGGTGTCCCTCGGGGTGCCCTGGCTGTCCCTGGAGTGCCCTGGCTGTCCCCTAGGTGTCCCTCGGGGTGCCCTGGCTGTCCCCTAGGTGTCCCTGGGGGTGCCCTGGGTGTCACCTTGGTGTCCCTGGGTTGCCCTGGCTGTCCCCTAGGTGTCCCTGGGGGTGACCAGGCTGTCCTTGGGGTGCTCTGGCGGTCCCCTAGGTGTCCCTGTAGTTGCCCTGCCTGTCCCCTAGGTGTCCCTGGGGGTGCCCTGGCTGTCCCCTAGGTGTCCCTGGGTGTGCCCTGGGTGTCCCTGGGCGTGCACAGGGTGTCCCTGGGGTTCCCTGGCTGTCCCCTAGGTGTCCCGGGGGGGGCCCTGGCTGTCCCCTAGGTGTCCCTGGGGGTGCACAGGGTGTCCCTGGGTGTCCCTGGCTGTCCCCTAGGTGTCCCTCGGGGTGCCCTGGGTGTCCCTTGGGGGGCCCTGGCTGTCCCCTAGGTGTCCTTGCCTCGCTCGTATCCTCGACTCCGCCTCCGGCGCCATGGTGACTCCCCTCCCAGTCTGGACCATTGTGGCCTCACCCCCTCCCCTGGGGCCATCCGACCCATCCCAGTATAGACCAGTAAGGCACCGAGTGGCCACCATGGACCCCCACACGCCTGCCCGTTCATCCCAGTTCATCCCAGTCCACTCTTTGTCCATCCCAGGTTTCTCTGGTCACCCTCCCAGTGCTCTCAGTCCATCCCAGTCCCGCAGGTGTTGGTGCTTGGGGCTTGATGAGCTGGTGCCTGTCCGCAACGTGGAGCGGCTCAAACGGGACCTCAGGGTGAGGGGGGCGCGGATTTGGGGGGATCCTGGGGGTCCTGAGTTGTCGTGGAGGGGGTTTTTGGGTTGTGGGGGGTCTGGGGGGCGTCCTGGGGGCTGCTTTGGGTGCTTTGGGGGGTATTCGGGAGGTTTGGGCGGCCCATTTGAGGCATCAAAGTACCTGAGGAGGGTTTTGGTAGCTCCTGGAGGTGGAGGCGGCCGTGGGGGTGAGCTGGCTGTCCCAGGGGGTTCCTGGCTGTCCCTCGATGTTCCTGGGGTGCCCTGGCTGTCCCCTAGGTGGCCCTGGGGGTGCCCTGGTGTCTCTGGGAGTGCCCTGGAGGTCCCCTAGGGGTCCCTGGGGGTGCCCTGCCTGTCCTCTCGGTGTCCCTGGGGGTGCCCTGGCTGTCCCCTAGGTGTCCCTGGGGGTCCCTTGGTGTCCCTGGGGGTGCCCAGCGTGTCCCTTAGGTGTCCCTGGGGGTGCCCTTGCTGTCCCCTAGGTGTCCCTGGTGGTGCCCTGCTGTGCCCTAGGTGTCCCTGGGGTGCCCTGGCTGTCCCTAGGGTGCCCTGTCTGTGCCCTTGGTGTCCCTGGGGGTGCCCTGGCTGTCCCTAGGGTGCCCTGGCTGTGCCCTAGGTGTCCCTGGGGGTGCCCTGGTGTCCCTCGGGGTGCCCTGGGTGTCCCCTATGTGTCCCTGGGGGTGCCCTGGCTGTCCCCTAGGTGTCCCTGGGGGTGCCCTGCCTGTCCCCTAGGTGTCCCTGGGGGTGCCTTGGCTGTCCCTAGGGTGCCCTGGCTGTCCCTGGGGGTGCCATGGCTGTCCGCTCGTTGTCCCTGGGGGTACCCTGCGTGTCCCCTAGGTGTCCTTGGGAGTGCCCTGGCTGTCCCTAGGGTGCCCTTTCTGTGCCCTCGGTGTCCCTGGGGGTGCCCTGGCTGTCCCCTAGGTGTCCTGGGGGGGCCCTGGCTGTCCCCTAGGTGTCCCTGGGGGTGCCCCGCCTGTCCCCTAGGTGTCCCTGGGGGTGCCCTGGCTGTCCTCTAGGTGTCCCTGGGGGTGCCCTGGCTGTCCCTCGGGTTCCCTGGCTGTCCCCTAGGTGTCCCTGGGGGGGCCCTGGCTGTCCCCTAGGTGTCCCCTGGGGGTGCCCTGCCTGTCCCCTACGTGTCCCTGGGGGTGCCATGCCTGTCCCTAGGTGTCCCTGGGGGTGCCCTGCCTGTCCCCAGGGTGCCCTGGCCGTGCCCTCGGTGTCTCTGGTGTGCCCTGGCTGTCCCTATAGTTCCCTGCCTGTCCCCTCGGTGTCCCTGGGGTGCCATGGCTGTCCCTAGAGTGCCCTGTCTGTCCCCTAGGGGTCTCTGGGGGTGCCCTGGGTGTCCCTGGGGGCGCCGTGGCTGTCCCCTAGGTGTCCCTGAGGGCGCCCAGGGTGTCCCTGGGGTGCCCTGGGGGTTCCCTGCCTGTCCCCTAGGTGTCCCTGGGGCGGCCGTGGCTGTCCCCTAGGTGTCCCTGGGGGTTCCCTGCCTGTCCTCTAGGTGTCCCTGGGGGTTCCCTGGGTGTCCCTGGAGTGCCCTGGCTGTCACCTAAATGTCCCTGGGGGTGCCCTGGGTGTCCCTGGAGTGCCCTAGCTGTCCCCTAAATGTCCCTGGGGGTGCCCTGGCTGTCCCCTAGGTGTCCCTTGGGGTGTCCCTGCCTTCCCCTAGGTGTCCCTGGGGGTGCCCTGGCTTTCCCCTCGGTGTCCCTGGGGGTGCCCTGTCTGTCCCCTTGGTGTCCCAGGGGGTGCCCTGGGTGTCCCTGGCGTGCCCTGGCTGTCCCCTAGGTGTCCCTGGGGGTGCCCTGGCTGTCCCCCTGGTGTCCCTGGGGTTGCCCTGGCTGTCCCCTTGATGTCCCTGGGAGAGCCCTGGGTGTCCCTAGGGTGCCTTGGGGGTGCCCTGCCTGTCCCCTAGGTGTCCCTGGGGGTGCCATGCCTGTCCCCTAGGTGTCCCTGGGTGTGCCCTGACTGTCCCTAGGGTGCCCTGGCTGTCCCCTAGGCGTCCCTGGGGGTGCCCTTTGCTGTCCCGTAGGTGTCCCTGGGGGTGCCCTCCCTGTCCCTCGGGGTGCCCTGGCTGTCCCCTAGGTGTCCCTGGGGGTGCCCTGGGTGTCACCGTGGTGTCCCTGGGGTGCCCTGGCTGTCCCCTAGGTGTCCCTGGGGGTGACCAGGCTGTCCTTGGGGTGCTCTGGCGGTCCCCTAGGTGTCCCTGTAGTTGCCCTGCCTGTCCCCTAGGTGTCCCTGGGGGTGCCCTGGCTGTCCCCTAGGTGTCCCTGGGTGTGCCCTGGGTGTCCCTGGGCGTGCACAGGGTGTCCCTGGGGTTCCCTGGCTGTCCCCTAGGTGTCCCGGGGGGGGCCCTGGCTGTCCCCTAGGTGTCCCTGGGGGTGCACAGGGTGTCCCTGGGTGTCCCTGGCTGTCCCCTAGGTGTCCCTCGGGGTGCCCTGGGTGTCCCTTGGGGGGCCCTGGCTGTCCCCTAGGTGTCCTTGCCTCGCTCGTATCCTCGACTCCGCCTCCGGCGCCATGGTGACTCCCCTCCCAGTCTGGACCATTGTGGCCTCACCCCCTCCCCTGGGGCCATCCGACCCATCCCAGTATAGACCAGTAAGGCACCGAGTGGCCACCATGGACCCCACACGCCTGCCCGTTCATCCCAGTTCATCCCAGTCCACTCTTTGTCCATCCCAGGTTTCTCTGGTCACCCTCCCAGTGCTCTCAGTCCATCCCAGTCCCGCAGGTGTTGGTGCTTGGGGCTTGATGAGCTGGTGCCTGTCCGCAACGTGGAGCGGCTCAAACGGGACCTCAGGGTGAGGGGGGCGCGGATTTGGGGGGATCCTGGGGGTCCTGAGTTGTCGTGGAGGGGGTTTTTGGGTTGTGGGGGGTCTGGGGGGCGTCCTGGGGGCTGCTTTGGGTGCTTTGGGGGGTATTCGGGAGGTTTGGGCGGCCCATTTGAGGCATCAAAGTACCTGAGGAGGGTTTTGGTAGCTCCTGGAGGTGGAGGCGGCCGTGGGGGTGAGCTGGCTGTCCCAGGGGGTTCCTGGCTGTCCCTCGATGTTCCTGGGGTGCCCTGGCTGTCCCCTAGGTGGCCCTGGGGGTGCCCTGGGTGTCTCTGGGAGTGCCCTGGAGGTCCCCTAGGGGTCCCTGGGGGTGCCCTGCCTGTCCTCTCGGTGTCCCTGGGGGTGCCCTGGCTGTCCCCTAGGTGTCCCTGGGGGTCCCCTTGGTGTCCCTGGGGGTGCCCAGCGTGTCCCTTAGGTGTCCCTGGGGGTGCCCTTGCTGTCCCCTAGGTGTCCCTGGTGGTGCCCTGGCTGTGCCCTAGGTGTCCCTGGGGGTGCCCTGGCTGTCCCTAGGGTGCCCTGTCTGTGCCCTTGGTGTCCCTGGGGGTGCCCTGGCTGTCCCTAGGGTGCCCTGGCTGTGCCCTAGGTGTCCCTGGGGGTGCCCTGGTGTCCCTCGGGGTGCCCTGGGTGTCCCCTATGTGTCCCTGGGGGTGCCCTGGCTGTCCCCTAGGTGTCCCCTGGGGGTGCCCTGCCTGTCCCCTAGGTGTCCCTGGGGGTGCCTTGGCTGTCCCTAGGGTGCCCTGGCTGTCCCTGGGGGTGCCATGGCTGTCCGCTCGTTGTCCCTGGGGGTACCCTGCGTGTCCCCTAGGTGTCCTTGGGAGTGCCCTGGCTGTCCCTAGGGTGCCCTTTCTGTGCCCTCGGTGTCCCTGGGGGTGCCCTGGCTGTCCCCTAGGTGTCCCTGGGGGGGCCCTGGCTGTCCCCTAGGTGTCCCTGGGGGTGCCCCGCCTGTCCCCTAGGTGTCCCTGGGGGTGCCCTGGCTGTCCTCTAGGTGTCCCTGGGGGTGCCCTGGCTGTCCCTCGGGTTCCCTGGCTGTCCCCTAGGTGTCCCTGGGGGGGCCCTGGCTGTCCCCTAGGTGTCCCTGGGGGTGCCCTGCCTGTCCCCTACGTGTCCCTGGGGGTGCCATGCCTGTCCCCTAGGTGTCCCTGGGGGTGCCCTGCCTGTCCCCAGGGTGCCCTGGCCGTGCCCTCGGTGTCTCTGGGTGTGCCCTGGCTGTCCCTATAGTTCCCTGCCTGTCCCCTCGGTGTCCCTGGGGGTGCCATGGCTGTCCCTAGAGTGCCCTGTCTGTCCCCTAGGGGTCTCTGGGGGTGCCCTGGGTGTCCCTGGGGGCGCCGTGGCTGTCCCCTAGGTGTCCCTGAGGGCGCCCAGGGTGTCCCTGGGGTGCCCTGGGGGTTCCCTGCCTGTCCCCTAGGTGTCCCTGGGGCGGCCGTGGCTGTCCCCTAGGTGTCCCTGGGGGTTCCCTGCCTGTCCTCTAGGTGTCCCTGGGGGTTCCCTGGGTGTCCCTGGAGTGCCCTGGCTGTCACCTAAATGTCCCTGGGGGTGCCCTGGGTGTCCCTGGAGTGCCCTAGCTGTCCCCTAAATGTCCCTGGGGGTGCCCTGGCTGTCCCCTAGGTGTCCCTTGGGGTGTCCTGCCTTCCCCTAGGTGTCCCTGGGGGTGCCCTGGCTTTCCCCTCGGTGTCCCTGGGGGTGCCCTGTCTGTCCCCTTGGTGTCCCAGGGGGTGCCCTGGGTGTCCCTGGCGTGCCCTGGCTGTCCCCTAGGTGTCCCTGGGGGTGCCCTGGCTGTCCCCCTGGTGTCCCTGGGGTGCCCTGGCTGTCCCCTTGGTGTCCCTGGGAGAGCCCTGGGTGTCCCAAAGGTGCCTTGGGGGTGCCCTGCCTGTCCCCTAGGTGTCCCTGGGGGTGCCATGCCTGTCCCCTAGGTGTCCCTGGGTGTGCCCTGACTGTCCCTAGGGTGCCCTGGCTGTCCCCTAGGCGTCCCTGGGGGTGCCCTGGCTGTCCCTGGGGTGCCCTGGCTGTCCCCTAGGTGTCCCTGGGGGTGCCCTGGCTGTCCCTGGGGTTCCCTGGCTGTCCCCTAGATGTCCCTGGAGGACGCCTAGGTGTGCCTGGGGGTGCCCACGCTGTTCCTGGGGTGCCCTGGCTGTCCCCCAGGTGTCCCTGGTGGTGCCCTGGTGTCCCTCGGGGTGCCCTGGCTGTCCCCTAGGTGTCCCTGGGGGTGCCGTTGGTGTGCCTGGGGTGCTCTGTCTGTCCTCTAGGTGTCCCTGGGGTTGCCCTGGGTGTCCCTGGGGTGCTCTGGATGTCCCCTTGGTGTCCCTGGGGGTGCCCTGGCTGTCCCCTTGGTGTCCCTAGGGTTCCCTGTCTGTGCCCTTGGTGTCCCTGGTGGTGCCCTGGCTGTCCCCTTGGTGTCCCTAGGGTGCCCTGCCTGTGCTCTTGGTGTCCCTGGGCGTGCCCTGGCTGTCCCTAGGGTGCCCTGGCTGTCCCCTAGGTGTCCCTGGGGGTGCCATGGCTGTCCCCTCGTTGTCCCTGGGGGTGCCCTGGCTGTCCCTGGGGGTGCTCAGGGTGTCCCTGAGGTTCCCTGGCTGTGCCCTACGTGTCCCTGGGCGTCCCCTTGGTGTCCCTGGGGGTGCCCAGGGTGTCCCTTAGGTGTCCCTGGGGGTGCCCTTGCTGTCCCCTTGGTGTCCCTGGGGGTGCCCTGGGTGTCCCTGGGGATGCCCTGGCTGTCCTATAGGTGTCCCTGGGGGTTCCCTGCGTGTCCCTTAGGTGTCTTTGGGGGTGCCCTGGCTGTCCCTAGGGTGGCATGGCTGTGTCCTCGGTGTCCCTGGGGGTGCCCTGGCTGTCCCTAGGGTGCCCTGGCTGTCCCCTAGGTGTCCCTGGGGGTGCCCTGGGTGTGCCTGGGGTGCCCTGGCTGTCCCCTACGTGTCCCTGGGGGTGCCCTGGCTGTCCCCTAAGTGTCCCTGGGGGTGCCCTGCGTGTCCCTGGGGTGCCCTGGCTGTCCCCTAGTTGTCCCTGGGGGGGCCCTGGCTGTCCCCTAGGTGTCCCTGGGGGTGCCCTGCCTGTCCCCTAGGTGTCCCTGGGGATGCCCTGGCTGTCCTCTAGGTGTCCCTGGGGGTGCCCTGGGTGTCCCTGGGGATGCCCTGGCTGTCCTCTAGGTGTCCCTGGGGGTGCCCTGGGTGTCCCTGGGGATGCCCTGGCTGTTCCCTAGGTGTCCCTGGGGGTGCGCTGGGTGTCCCTAGGGTGCCCTGGCTGTGCCCTTGTTGTCCCTGGGGGTGCTCTGGCTGTCCCTCGGGTGCCCTGGCTGTCCCCTAGGTGTCCCTGGGGGTGCCCTGGCTGTCTCTGGAGTGCCCTGGCTGTCCCCTAGGTGTCCCTGGGGGTGCCCTGGCTGTCCCCTAGGTGTCACTGGGGGTGCCCTGGCTGTCCTCTAGGTGTCCCTGGGGGTGCCCTGGGTGTCCCTGGGGATGCCCTGGCTGTTCCCTAGGTGTCCCTGGGGGTGCCCTGGGTGTCCCTGGGGGTCCCTGGCTGTCCCCTAGGTGTCACTGGGGGTGCCCTAGCTGTCCTCTCGGTGTCCCTGGGGGTGCCCTGCGTGTCCCTGGGGTGCCCTGGCTGTCCCCTAGGTGTCCCTGGGGGTGCCCTGGCTGTCCCCTTCGTGTCCCTGGGGGTGCCCTCGGTGTCCCTGGGGGTGCCCTGGCGGTCCCTAGGGTGCCCTGGCTGTCCCCTAGGTGTCCCTGGGGGTGCCCTGGATGTCCCTGAGGTGCCCTGGCTGTCTTCAAGGTGTCCCTGTGGGTGCCCAGAGTGTCCCTGGGAGTGCCCTGGCTGTCCCCTAGGGGTCTCTGGGGGTGCCCTGGCTGTCCCGTCAGTGTCCCTGGGGGTGCCCTGCCTGTCCCCTAGGTGTCCCTGGGGGTGCTCGGCCTGTCCCCTAGGTGTCCCTGGGGGTGCCCTGGGTGTCCCTGGAGTGCCCTGGCTGTCCCCTAAATGTCCCTGGGGGTGCCCTGGCTGTCCCCTAAGTGTCCCTGGGGGTTTCCTGCCTTCCCCTCGGTGTCCCTGGGGGTGCCCTGGCTTTCCCCTCGGTGTCCCTGGTGGTGCCCTGCCTGACCCCTATGTGTCCCGGAGGGTGCCCTGGCTGTCTTTAGGGTGCCCTGCCTGTCCCCTTGGTGTCCCTGGGGGTGCCCTGGGTGTCCCTGGGGTGCCCTGGCTGTCCCCTTGGTGTCCCTGGGGGTGCCCTGGGTGTCCCTGGGGTTCCCTGTCTGTCCCCTAAATGTCCCTGGGGGTGCCCTGGCTGTCCCCTAGGTGTCCCTGGGGGTGTCCTGCCTTCCCCTCGGTGTCCCTGGGGGTGCCCTGGCCATCCCCTCGGTGTCCCTGGGGGTGCCCTGCCTGTCCCCTATGTGTCCCTGGGGGTGCGCTGGGTGTCCCTAGGGTGCCCTGCCTGTCCCCTAGGTGTCCCTGGGGGTGCCCTGGGTGTCCCTGGGGCTGCCCTCGCTGTCCCTGGGGTGCCTTGGCTGTCCCTAGGGTGCCCTGGCTTTCCCCTAGGTGTCCCTGGGGGTGCGCTGGGTGTCCCTAGGGTACCCTGGCTGTGCCCTTGGTGTCCCTGGGGGTGCCCTGGTGTCCCTCGGGGTGCCCTGGGTGTCCCCTAGGTGTCCATGGGGGTGCCCTGGCTGTCCCCTAGGTGTTACTGGGGGTGCCCTGGCTGTCCTCTAGGTGTCCCTGTGGGTGCCCTGCGTGTCCCTGGGGTGCCCTGGCTGTCACCTAGGTGTCCCTGGGGGTGCCCTGGCTGTCCCCTTCGTGTCCCTGGGGGTGCCATGGGTGTCCCTGGGGGTGCCCTGGCGGTCCCTAGGGTGCCCTGGCTGTCCCCTAGGTGTCTCTGGGGGTGCCCTGGATGTCCCTGAGGTGCCCTGGCTGTCTTCAAGGTGTCCCTGTGGGTGTCCAGAGTGTCCCTGGGAGTGCCCTGGCTGTCCCCTAGGGGTCTCTGGGGGTGCCCTGGCTGTCCCGTCAGTGTCCCTGGGGGTGCCCTGCCTGTCCCCTAGGTGTCCCTGGGGGTGCTCGGCCTGTCCCCTAGGTGTCCCTGGGGGTGCCCTGGGTGTCCCTGGAGTGCCCTGGCTGTCCCCTAAATGTCCCTGGGGGTGCCCTGCCTGTCCCCTAGGCGTCCCTGGGGATGCCCTGGCTGTCCTCTAGGTGTCCCTGGGGGTGCCCTGGGTGTCCCTGGGGATGCCCTGGCTGTCCCCTAGGTGTCCCTGGGGGTGCGCTGGGTGTCCCTAGGGTGCCCTGGCTGTTCCCTTGGTGTCCCTGGGGGTGCTCTGGCTGTCCCTCGGGTGCACTGGCTGTCGCCTAGGTGTCCCTGGGGGTGCCCTGGTGTCCCTCGGGGTGCCCTGGGTGTCCCCTAGGTGTCCCTGGGGGTGCCCTGGCTGTCCCCTAGGTGTCACTGGGGGTGCCCTGGCTGTCCTCTAGGTGTCCCTGGGGGTGCCCTGCGTGTCCCTGGGGTGCCCTGGCTGTCCCCTAGGTGTCCCTGGGGGTGCCCTGGCTGTCCCCTTCGTGTCCCTGGGGGTGCCCTGGGTGTCCCTGGGGGTGCCCTGGCGGTCCCTAGGGTGCCCTGGCTGTCCCCTAGGTGTCTCTGGGGGTGCCCTGGATGTCCCTGAGGTGCCCTGGCTGTCTTCAAGGTGTCCCTGTGGGTGTCCAGAGTGTCCCTGGGAGTGCCCTGGCTGTCCCCTAGGGGTCTCTGGGGGTGCCCTGGCTGTCCCGTCAGTGTCCCTGGGGGTGCCCTGCCTGTCCCCTAGGTGTCCCTGGGGGTGCTCGGCCTGTCCCCTAGGTGTCCCTGGGGGTGCCCTGGGTGTCCCTGGAGTGCCCTGGCTGTCCCCTAAATGTCCCTGGGGGTGCCCTGGCTGTCCCCTAGGTGTCCCTGGGGGTTTCCTGCCTTCCCCTCGGTGTCCCTGGGGGTGCCCTGGCTTTCCCCTCGGTGTCCCTGGGGGTGCCCTGCCTGTCCCCTAGGTGTCCCTGCGGGTGCCCTGGCTGTCCTCTAGGTGTCCCTGGGGGTGCCCTGGGTGTCCCTGGGGATGCCCTGGCTGTCCCCTAGGTGTCCCTGGGGGTTCCCTACGTGTCCCCTTGGTGTCCTTGGGGGTGCCCTGGCTGTCCCTAGGGTGGCATGGCTGTGCCCTCGGTGTCCCTGGGGATGCCCTGGCTGTCCCTAGGGTGCCATGGCTGTCCCCTAGGTGTCGCTGGGGGTGCCCTGGGTGTGCCTGGGGTGCCCTGGCTGTCCCCTAGGTGTCCCTCGGGGTGCCCTGGCTGTCCCCTAGGTGTCCCTGGGGGTGCCCTGGGTGTCCCTGGGGTGTCCTGGCTGTCCCCTAGTTGTCCCTGGGGGGGCCCTGGCTGTCCCCTAGGTGTCCCTGGGGATGCCCTGGCTGTCCCCTAGGTGTCCCTGGGGGTGCGCTGGGTGTCCCTAGGGTGCCCTGGCTGTGCCCTTGGTGTCCCTGGGGGTGCTCTGGCTGTCCCTCGGGTGCCCTGTCTGTCCCCTAGGTGTCCCTGGGGGTGCCCTGGCTGTCCCTGGAGTGCCCTGGCTGTCCTCTTGGTGTCCCTGGGGGTGCCCTGGCTGTCCCCTAGGTGTCCCTGGGGGTTCCCTGGCTGTCCCCTAGGTGTTCCTGGGGGTGCCCTGCCTCTCCCCTAGGTGTCCCTGGGGGTGCCCTGGCTGTCCCCTAGGTGTCCCTTGGGGTGCCCTGGGTGTCCCTGGGGCTGCCCTCGCTGTCCCTGGGGTGCCCTGGCTGTCCCCTAGGTGGCCCTGGGGGTGCCCTGGGTGTCCCTGGGGGTGCCCTGGAGGTCCCCTAGGTGTCCTTGGGGGTGCCGTGGCTGTCCCTGGGGTGCCCTGGCTGTCCCCAAGGTGTCCCTGGGGGTGCCCTGCCTCTCCCCTAGGTGTCCCTGGGGGTGCCCTGGCTGTTCCCTAGGTGTCCCTGGGGGCGCCCTGGGTGTCCCTGGGGGTGCCCTGGCTGTCCCCTAGGTGTCCCTGGGGGTGCCCTGGGTGTCCCTGGGGCTGCCCTCGCTGTCCCTGGGGTGCCCTGGCTGTCCCCAGGGTGCCCTGGCTGTCCCCTAGGTGTCCCTGGGTGTGCCCTGGGTGTCCCTGGGCGTGCACAGGGTGTCCCTGGGGTTCCCTGGCTGTCCCCTAGGTGTCCCGGGATGGGCCCTGGCTGTCCCCTAGGTGTCCCTGGGGGTGCACAGTGTGTCCCTGGGGTTCCCTGGCTGTCCCCTAGGTGTCCCTTGGGGTGCCCTGGGTGTCCCTGGGGCTGCCCTCGCTGTCCCTGGGGTGCCCTGGCTGTCCCCTAGGTGGCCCTGGGGGTGCCCTGGCTGTCCCTGGGGTGCCCTGGCTGTCCCCTAGTTGTCCCTGGGGGTGCCCTGGCTGTCCCCTAGGTGTCCCTGGGGGCGCCCTGGGTGTCCCTGGGGTGTCCTGGCTGTCCCCTAGTTGTCCCTGGGGGGGCCCTGGCTGTCCCCTAGGTGTCCCTGGGGATGCCCTGGCTGTCCCCTAGGTGTCCCTGGGGGTGCGCTGGGTGTCCCTAGGGTGCCCTGGCTGTGCCCTTGGTGTCCCTGGGGGTGCTCTGGCTGTCCCTCGGGTGCCCTGTCTGTCCCCTAGGTGTCCCTGGGGGTGCCCTGGCTGTCTCTGGAGTGCCCTGGCTGTACCCTAGGTGTCCCTGGGGGTGCCCTGGCTGTCCCTGGAGTGCCCTGGCTGTCCTCTTGGTGTCCCTGGGGGTGCCCTGGCTGTCCCCTAGGTGTCCCTGGGGGTGCCCTGGCTGTCCCCTAGGTGTTCCTGGGGGTGCCCTGCCTCTCCCCTAGGTGTCCCTGGGGGTGCCCTGGCTGTCCCCTAGGTGTCCCTGGGGGCGCCCTGGGTGTCCCTGGGGGTGCCCTGGCTGTCCCCTAGGTGTCCCTTGGGGTGCCCTGGGTGTCCCTGGGGCTGCCCTCGCTGTCCCTGGGGTGCCCTGGCTGTCCCCTAGGTGGCCCTGGGGGTGCCCTGGGTGTCCCTGGGGGTGCCCTGGAGGTCCCCTAGGTGTCCTTGGGGGTGCCCTGGCTGTCCCTGGGGTGCCCTGGCTGTCCCCAAGGTGTCCCTGGGGGTGCCCTGCCTCTCCCCTAGGTGTCCCTGGGGGTGCCCTGGCTGTACCCTAGGTGTCCCTGGGGGCGCCCTGGGTGTCCCTGGGGGTGCCCTGGCTGTCCCCTAGGTGTCCCTGGGGGTGCCCTGGGTGTCCCTGGGGCTGCCCTCGCTGTCCCTGGGGTGCCCTGGCTGTCCCTAAGGTGCCCTGGCTGTCCCCTAGGTGTCCCTGGGTGTGCCCTGGGTGTCCCTGGGCGTGCACAGGGTGTCCCTGGGGTTCCCTGGCTGTCCCCTAGGTGTCCCGGGATGGGCCCTGGCTGTCCCCTAGGTGTCCCTGGGGGTGCACAGGGTGTCCCTGGGGTTCCCTGGCTGTCCCCTAGGTGTCTCTGGGGGGGCCCTGGTGTCCCTGGGGGTGCCCTTGCTGTCCCCTAGGTGTCCCTTGGGGTGCCCTGGGTGTCCCTGGGGCTGCCCTCGCTGTCCCTGGAGTGCCCTGGCTGTCCCCTAGGCGGCCCTGGGGGTGCCCTGGCTGTCCCTGGGGTGCCCTGGCTGTCCCCAAGGTGTCCCTGGGGGTGCCCTGCCTGTTCTCTCGGTGTCCCTGGGGGTGCCCTGGCTGTGCCCTCGGTGTCCCTGGGGGTGCCCTGGCTGTCCCTAGGGTGCCTTGGCTGTCCCCTAGGTTTCCCTGGGTGTGCCCTGGGTGTCCCTGGGCGTGCACAGGGTGTCCCTGGGGTTCCCTGGCTGTCCCCTAGGTGTCCCGGGATGGGCCCTCGCTGTCCCCTAGGTGTCCCTGGGGGTGCACAGGGTGTCCCTGGGGTTCCCTGGCTGTCCCCTAGGTGTCCCTGGGGGTGCACAGGGTGTCTCTGGGGTTCCCTGGCTGTTCCCTAGGTGTCTCTGGGGGGGCCCTGGTGTCCCTGGGTTGCCCTGGCTGTCCCCTAGGTGTCCTTGCCTGGCTCGTATCCTCGACTCCGCCTCCGGCACCATGGTGACTCCCCTCCCAGTCTGGACCATTGTGGCCTCACCCCCTCCCCTGGGGCCATCCGACCCATCCCAGTATAGACCAGTAAGGCACCGAGTGGCCACCATGGACCCCCACACGCCTGCCCGTTCATCCCAGTTCATCCCAGTCCACTCTTTGTCCATCCCAGGTTTCTCTGGTCACCCTCCCAGTGCTCTCAGTCCATCCCAGTCCCGCAGGTGTTGGTGCTTGGGGCTTGATGAGCTGGTGCCTGTCCGCAACGTGGAGCGGCTCAAACGGGACCTCAGGGTGAGGGGGGCGCGGATTTGGGGGGATCCTGGGGGTCCTGAGTTGTCGTGGAGGGGGTTTTTGGGTTGTGGGGGGTCTGGGGGGCGTCCTGGGGGCTGCTTTGGGTGCTTTGGGGGGTATTCGGGAGGTTTGGGCGGCCCATTTGAGGCATCAAAGAACCTGAGGAGGGTTTTGATAGCTCCTGGAGGTGGAGGCGGCCGTGGGGGTGAGCTGGCTGTCCCAGGGGGTTCCTGGCTGTCCCTCGATGTCCCTGGGGTGCCCTGGCTGTCACTTAGGTGTCCCTCGGGGTGCCCTGGCTGTCCCTAGGGTGCCCTGGCTGTCCCCTAGGTGTCCCTGGGGTGCCCTGACTGTCCCTAGGTGTCCCTGGGGGTACCCTGGCTGTCCCTGGAGGTGCCCTGCCTGTCACCTAGGTGTCCCTGGGGGTGTCCTGCCTTGCCCTAGGTGTCCCTGGGGGTGCCCTGGCTGTCCCCTCCGTGTCCCAGGGGGTGCCCTGGGTGTCCCTGGGGTGCCCTGGCTGACCCCAAGGTGTCCCTTGGGGTGCCCAGAGTGTCCCTAGGAGGTCCCTGGCTGTCCCCTAGGGGTCTCTGGGGGTGCCCTGGCTGTCCCGTCAGTGTCCCTGGGGGTGCCCTGCCTGTCCCTTAGGTGTCCCTGGGTGTGCCCTGGCTGTCCCTAGGGTGCCCTGGCTGTGCCCTCGGTGTCTCTGGGGGTGCCCTGGCTGTCCCTAGGGTGCCATGGCTGTCCCTAGGGTGCCCTGGCTGTCCCCTCGGTGTCCCTGGGGGTGCCCTGGGTGTCCCTGGGTAGCCCTGGCTGTCCCCTAGGTGTCCCTGGGGGGGCCCTGGCTGTCTCCTAGGTGTCCCTGGGGGGGCCCTGGGTGTCCCTGGGGTGCCCGGGAGGTCCCCTACGTGTCCCTGGGGTACCCTGGGTGTCCCTGGGCTGCCCTGGGGTGCCCTGCCTGTCCCCTAGGTGTCCCTGGGCTGCCCTGGCTGTCCTTGGGGTGCCCTGGCTGTCCTTGGTGTCCCAGAGAGTGCCCTGGCTGTCCCGTAGGTGTCCCTGGGCTGCCCTGGCTGTCTCTAGGGTGCCCTGGCTGTGCCCTAGGTGTCCCTGGGGTGCCATGGCTGTCCCCTCAGTGTCCCTGGGGGTGCCCTGGCTCTCCCCTAGGGGTTCCTGAGGGTGCCCTGGGTGTCCCTGGCGTGCCCTGGCTGTCCCCTAGGTGTCCCTGGGGGAGCCCTGGCTGTCCCCTAGGTGTCCCTGGGGGTGCCCGGCCTGTCTGCTAGGTGTCCCTGGGGGTGCCCTGGGTGTCCCTGGAGTGCCCTCGCTGTCCCCTAAATGTCCCTGGGGGTGCCCTGGCTGTCCCCTAGGTTTCCCTGGGGGTGTCCTGCCTTCCCCTAGGTGTCCCTGGGGGTGCCCTGGCTTTCCCCTCGGTGTCCCTGGGGGTGCCCTGCCTGTCCCCTAGGTGTCCCTGGGGGTGCCCTGGCTGTCTTTAGGGTGCCCTGGCTGTGCCCTAGGTGTCCCTGGGGGTGCCCTGGGTTTCCCTGGAGTGCCCTGGCTGTCCCCTAGTTGTCCCTCGGGGTGCCCTGGCTGTCCCTAGGGTGCCCTGGCTGTCCCCTAGGTGTCCCTGGGGTGCCCTGACTGTCCCTAGGTGTCCCTGGGGGTACCCTGGCTGTCCCTGGAGGTGCCCTGCCTGTCCCCTAGGTGTCCCTGGGGGTGTCCTGCCTTGCCCTAGGTGTCCCTGGGGGTGCCCTGGCTGTCCCCTCCGTGTCCCTCGGGGTGCCCTGGGTGTCCCTGGGGCGCCCTGCTGACCCCAAGGTGTCCCTTGGGGTGCCCAGAGTGTCCCTAGGAGGTCCCTGGCTGTCCCCTAGGGGTCTCTGGGGGTGCCTTGCCTGTCCCGTCAGTGTCCCTGGGGGTGCCCTGCCTGTCCCTTAGGTGTCCCTGGGTGTGCCCTGGCTGTCCCTAGGGTGCCCTGGCTGTGCCCTCGGTGTCTCTGGGGGTGCCCTGGCTGTCCCTAGGGTGCCATGGCTGTCCCTAGGGTGCCCTGGCTGTCCCCTCGGTGTCCCTGGGGGTGCCCTGGGTGTCCCTGGGTAGCCCTGGCTGTCCACTAGGTGTCCCTGGGGGGGCCCTGGCTGTCCCCTAGGTGTCCCTGGGGGGGCCCTGGGTGTCCCTGGGGTGCCCGGGAGGTCCCCTACGTGTCCCTGGGGTACCCTGGCTGTCCCTGGGCTGCCCTGGTGTGCCCTGCCTGTCCCCTAGGTGTCCCTGGGCTGCCCTGGCTGTCCTTGGTGTGCCCTGGCTGTCCTTGGAGTCCAAGAGGGTGCCCTGGCTGTCCCGTAGGTGTCCCTGGGCTGCCATGGCTGTCCCCTCAGTGTCCCTGGGGGTGCCCTGGCTCTCCCCTAGGGGTCCCTGAGGGTGCCCTGGGTTTCCCTGGCGTGCCCTGGCTGTCCTCTAGGTGTCCCTGGGGGGGCCCTGGCTGTCCCCTAGGCGTCCCTGGGGGTGCCCTGGCTGTCCCCTAGGGGTCCCTGGGGGTGCCCTGGCTGTGCCCTAGGTGTCCCTGGGGGGGCCCTGGCTGTCCCCTAGGCGTCCCTGGGGGTGCCCTGGCTGTCCCTGGGGTGCCCTGGCTGTCCCCTAGGTGTCCCTGGGGGTGCCCTGGCTGTCCCTGGGGTGCCCTGGCTGTCCCCTAGATGTCCCTGGAGGTCGCCTAGGTGTCCCTGGGGGTGCCCTCGCTGTCCCTGGGGTGCCCTGGCTGTCCCCTAGGGGTCCCTGGTGGTGCCCTGGTGTCCCTCGGGGTGCCCTGGCTGTCCCCTAGGTGTCCCTGGGGGTGCCGTTGGTGTGCCTGGGGTGCTCTGTCTGTCCTCTAGGTGTCCCTGGGGTTGCCCTGGGTGTCCCTGGGGTGCTCTGGATGTCCCCTTGGTGTCCCTGGGGGTGCCCTGGCTGTCCCGTAGGTGTCCCTGGGGGTGCCCTGGCTGTCCCCTAGGTGTCCCTGGGGTTGCCCTGCCTGTCTTCTAGGTGTCCCTGGGGTTGCCCTGGCTGTCTTCTAGGTGTCCCTGGGGGTGCCCTGGCTGTCCCCTAGGTGTCCCTGGGGGTGCCCTGGCTGTCCCTAGGGTGCACTGGCTGTGCCTTCGGTGTCTCTGGGGGTGCCCTAGGTGTCCCTGGGGGTGACCTCGGT
This sequence comes from Chamaea fasciata, assembly GCF_029207755.1. Taxonomy (NCBI): domain Eukaryota; kingdom Metazoa; phylum Chordata; class Aves; order Passeriformes; family Sylviidae; genus Chamaea; species Chamaea fasciata. Next base: position 57,291 of record NW_027094414.1, read on the forward strand.
GTCCCTGGGGGTGCCCTGCCTGTCCCCTAGGTGTCCCTGGGGATGCCCTGGCTGTCCTCTAGGTGTCCCTGGGGGTGCCCTGGGTGTCCCTGGGGATGCCCTGGCTGTCCCCTAGGTGTCCCTGGGGATGCGCTGGGTGTCCCTAGGGTGCCCTGGCTGTGCCCTTGGTGTCCCTGCGGGTGCTCTGGCTGTCCCTCGGGTGCCCTGGCTGTCCCCTAGGTGTCCCTGGGGGTGCCCTGGTGTCCCTCGGGGTGCCCTGGGTGTCCCCTAGGTGTCCCTGGGGGTGCCCTCGCTGTCCCCTAGGCGTCACTGGGGGTGCCCTGGCTGTCCTCTAGGTGTCCCTGGGGGTGCCCTGCGTGTCCCTGGGGTGCCCTGGCTGTCCCCTAGGTGTCCCTGGGGGTGCCCTGGCTGTCCCCTTCGTGTCCCTGGGGGTGCCCTGGGTGTCCCTGGGGGTGCCCTGGCGGTCCCTAGGGTGCCCTGGCTGTCCCCTAGGTGTCCCTGGGGGTGACCTGGATGTCCCTGAGGTGCCGTGGCTGTCTTCAACGTGTCCCTGTGGGTGCCCAGAGTGTCCCTGGGAGTGCCCTGGCTGTCCCCTAGGGGTCTCTGGGGGTGCCCTGGCTGTCCCGTCAGTGTCCCTGGGGGTGCCCTGCCTGTCCCCTAGGTGTCCCTGGGGGTGCTCGGCCTGTCCCCTAGGTGTCCCTGGGGGTGCCCTGGGTGTCCCTGGAGTGCCCTGGCTGTCCCCTAAATGTCCCTGGGGGTGCCCTGGCTGTCCCCTAGGTGTCCCTGGGGGTGCCCTGCCTGTCTCCTAGGTGTCCCTGGGGGTGCCCTGGCTGTCTTTAGGGTGCCCTGGCTGTCCCCTAGGTGTCCCTGGGGGTGCCCTTGGTGTCCCTGGAGTGCCCTGGCTGTCCCCTAGTTGTCCCTGGGGGAGCCCTGGCTGTCCCCTAGGTGTCTCTGGGGGTGCCCTGCCTGTCCCCTAGGTGTCCCTGGGGGTGCCCTGGCTGTCCTCTAGGTGTCCCTGGGGGTGCCCTGGGTGTCCCTGGGGATGCCCTGGCTGTCCCCTAGGTGTCCCTGGCGTTGCCCTGGCTGTCCCTAGGGTGCCCTGGCTGTGCCCTTGGTGTCCCTGGGGGTGCTCTGGCTGTCCTTCGGGTGCCCTGGCTGTCCCCTAGGTGTCCCTGGGGGTGCCCTGGCTGTCTCTGGAGTGCCCTGGCTGTCCCCTAGGTGTCCCTGGGGGTGCCCTGGCTGTCCCCTAGGTGTCCCTGGGGTTGCCCTGGCTGTCTTCTAGGTGTCCCTGGGGTTGCCCTGGCTGTCCCCTAGGTGTCCCTGGCGGTGCCCTGGCTGTCCCTAGGGTGCCCTGGCTGTGCCTTCGGTGTCTCTGGGGGTGCCCTAGGTGTCCCTGGGGGTGACCTCGGTGTCCCTGGGGGTGGCCTGGCTGTCCCCTAGGTGTCCCTGGGGGAGCCCTGGGTGTGCCTGGGGTGCCCTGGCTGTCCCCCTAGGTGTCCCTGGGGGAGCCCTGGGTGTGCCTGGGGTGCCCTGGCTGTCCCCTTGGTGTCCCTGGGGGGCCCTGGCTGTCCCTGGGGTGCCCTGGCTGTCCCCTAGGTGGCCCTGGGGGTGCCCTGGGTGTCCCTGGGGGTGCCCTGGAGGTCCCCTAGGTGTCCCTGTGGGTGCCCAGAGTGTCCCTGGGAGTGCCCTGGCTGTCCCCTAGGGGTCTCTGGGGGTGCCCTGGCTGTCCCGTCAGTGTCCCTGGGGGTGCCCTGCCTGTACCCTAGGTGTCCCTGGGGGTGCTCCGCCTGTCCCCTAGGTGTCCCTGGGGGTGCCCTGGGTGTCCCTGGAGTGCCCTGGCTGTCCCCTAAATGTCCCTGGGGGTGCCCCTGGCTGTCCCCTAGGTGTCCCCTGGGGGTGCCCTGCCTGTCTTCTAGGTGTCCCTGGGGGTGCCCTGGCTGTCTTTGGGGTGCCCTGGCTGTCCCCTAGGTGTCCCTGGGGGTGCCCTTGGTGTCCCTGGAGTGCCCTGGCTGTCCCCTAGTTGTCCCTGGGGGGGCCCTGGCTGTCCCCTAGGTGTCTCTGGGGGTGCCCTGCCTGTCCCCTAGGTGTCCCTGGGGGTGCCCTGGCTGTCCTCTAGGTGTCCCTGGGGGTGCCCTGGGTGTCCTTGGGGATGCCCTGGCTGTCCCCTAGGTGTCCCTGGCGTTGCCCTGGCTGTCCCGAGGGTGCCCTGGCTGTGCCCTTGGTGTCCCTGGTGGTGCTCTGGCTGTCCTTCGGGTGCCCTGGCTGTCCCCTAGGTGTCCCTGGGGGTGCCCTGGCTGTCTCTGGAGTGCCCTGGCTGTCCCCTAGGTGTCCCTGGGGGTGCCCTGGCTGTCCCCTAGGTGTCCCTGGGGTTGCCCTGGCTGTCTTCTAGGTGTCCCTGGGGTTGCCCTGGCTGTCCCCTAGGTGTCCCTGGCGGTGCCCTGGCTGTCCCTAGGGTGCCCTGGCTGTGCCTTCGGTGTCTCTGGGGGTGCCCTAGGTGTCCCTGGGGGTGACCTCGGTGTCCCTGGGGGTGGCCTGGCTGTCCCCTAGGTGTCCCTGGGGGAGCCCTGGGTGTGCCTGGGGTGCCCTGGCTGTCCCCTAGGTGTCCCTGGGGGAGCCCTGGGTGTGCCTGGGGTGCCCTGGCTGTCTCCTTGGTGTCCCTGGGGGGGCCCTGGCTGTCCCTGGGGTGCCCTGGCTGTCCCCTAGGTGGCCCTGGGGGTGCCCTGGGTGTCCCTGGGGGTGCCCTGGAGGTCCCCTAGGTGTCCCTGTGGGTGCCCAGAGTGTCCCTGGGAGTGCCCTGGCTGTCCCCTAGGGGTCTCTGGGCGTGCCCTGGCTGTCCCGTCAGTGTCCCTGCGAATGCCCTGCCTGTCCCCTAGGTGTCCCTGGGGGTCCCCTTGGTGTCACTGGGGGTGCCCAGGGTGTTCCTTCGGTGTTCCTTGGGGTGCCCTGGCTTTCCCTGGGGTGCTCTGGATGTCCCCTTGGTGTCCCTGGAAGTGCCCTGGCTGTCCCTGGCGTGCCCTGGCTGTGCCCTAGGGGTCCCTGGGGGTGCCCTGGCTGTCACCTAGGTGTCCCTTGGGGTGCCCTGGGTGTCCCTGGGGGTGCCCTGCCTGTCCCCTAGGTGTCCCTGGGGGTGACCTGGCTATCTTTAGAGTGCCCTGGCTGTCCCCTAGGTGTCCCTGGGTGTGCCCTTCCTGTCCCCTAGGTGTTGCTCGGGGTGCCCTGGGTGTCCCTGGGGGTGCCCTGCCTGTCCCCTTGGTGTCCCTGGGGGTGCCCTGGGTGGCCCTGGGGTGCCCTGGCTGTCCCCTAGGGGTCTCTGGGGGTGCCCTGGCTGTCCCGTCAGTGTCCCTGGGGGTGCCCTGCCTGTCCCCTAGGTGTCCCTGGGGGTTCCCTGCCTGTCCCCTAGGTGTCCCTGGGGGTGCCCTGGGTGTCCCTGGAGTGCCCTGGCTGTCCCCTAAATGTCCCTGGGGGTGCCCTGGCTGTCCCCTAGGTGTCACTGAGGGTGTCCTGCCTTCCCCTAGGCGTCCCTGGGGGTGCCCTGGCTTTCCCCTCGGTGTCCCTGGGGGTGCCCTGCCTGTCCCCTAGATGTCCCTGGGGGTGCCCTGGGTGTCCCTGGGGGGGCGCTGGCTATCCCCTAGGTGTCCCTGGGGGGGCCCTGGCTGTCCCTGGTGTGCCCTGGCTGTCCCCTTGGTGTCCCTGGGGGGGCCCTGGCTGTCCCCTAGGTGTCCCTGGGGGTGCCATTCCTGTCCTCTAGGTGTCCGTGGGGGTTCCCTGGCTGTCCCTCGGGTTCCCCGGCTGTCCCCTAGGTGTCCCTGGGGGTGGCTAGGGTGTTTCTGGGGTTCCCTGGCTGTCCCCTAGGTGTCCCTGGGGGGGCCCTGGGTGTCCCTGGGGCTGCACAGGGTGTCAGTGGGGTTCCCTGGCTGTCCCGTACTTGTCCCTGGGGTTCCCTGGCTGTCCCCTAGGTTTCCCTGGCGGTGCCCTCGCTGTCCCTGGGGTGCCCTGGCTATCCCCTAGGTGTCCCTGGGCGTCCCCTTGGTGTCCCTGGGGGTGCCCAGGGTGCCCCTTAGGTGTCCCTGGGGGTGCCCTTGCTGTCCCCTTGGTGTCCCTGGGGGTGCCCTGGGTGTCCCTGGGGATGCCCTGGCTGTCCCCTAGGTGTCCCTGGGGGTTCCCTGCGTGTCCCCTAGGTGTCCTTGGGGGTGCCCTGGCTGTCCCTAGGGTGGCAAGGCTGTGCCCTCGGTGTCCCTGGGGGTGCCCTGGCTGTCCCTAGGGTGCCCTGGCTGTCCCCTAGGTGTCCCTGGGGGTGCCCTGGGTGTGCCTGGGGTGCCCTGGCTGTCCCCTAGGTGCCCCTGGGGGTGCCCTGGCTGTCCCCGAAGTGTCCCTGGGGGTGCCCTGGGTGTCCCTGGGGTGCCCTGGCTGTCCCCTAGTTGTCCCTGGGGGGGCCCTGGCTGTCCCCTAGGTGTCCCTGGGGGTGCCCTGCCTGTCCCCTAGGTGTCCCTGGGGATGCCCTGGCTGTCCCCTAGGTGTCCCTGCGGGTGCCCTGGGTGTCCCTGGGGATGCCCTGGCTGTCCCCTAGGTGTCCCTGGGGGTGCGCTGGGTGTCCCTAGGGTGCTCTGGCTGTGCCCTTGGTGTCCCTGGGGGTGCTCTGGCTGTCCCTCGGGTGCCCTGGCTGTCCCCTAGGTGTCCCTGGGGGTGCCCTGGCTGTCTCTGGAGTGCCCTGGCTGTCCCCTAGGTGTCCCTGGGGGTGCCCTGGCTGTCCCTGGAGTGCCCTGGCTGTCCCCTTGGTGTCCCTGGGAGTGCCCTGGCTGTCCCCTAGGTGTCCCTGGGGGTGCCCTGGCTGTCCCCTAGGTGTCCCTGGGGGTGCCCTGCCTCTCCCCTAGGTGTCCCTGGGGGTGCCCTGGGTGTCCCTGGGGGTGCCCTGGCTGTCCCCTAGGTGTCCCTGGGGGTGCCCTGGGTGTCCCTGGGGGTGCCCTCGCTGTCCCTGGGGTGCCCTGGCTGTCCCCTAGGTGGCCCTGGGGGTGCCCTGGGTGTCCCTGTGGGTGCCCTGGAGGTCCCCTAGGTGTCCTTGGGGGTGCCCTGGCTGTCCCTGGGGTGCCCTGGCTCTCCCCAAGGTGTCCCTGGGGGTGCCCTTCCTGTCCTCTCGGTGTCCCTGGGGGTGCCCTGGCTGTGCCCTCGGTGTCCCTGGGGGTGCCCTGTCTGTCCCTAGGGTGCCCTGGCTGTCCCCTAGGTGTCCCTGGGTGTGCCCTGGGTGTCCCTGGGCGTGCACAGGGTGTCCCTGGGGTTCCCTGGCTGTCCCCTAGGTGTCCCGGGATGGGCCCTGGCTGTCCCCTAGGTGTCCCTGGGGGTGCACAGGGTGTCCCTGGGGTTCCCTGGCTGTCCCCTAGGTGTCTCTGGGGGGGCCCTGGTGTCCCTGGGTTGCCCTGGCTGTCCCCTAGGTGTCCTTGCCTGGCTCATATCCTCGACTCCGCCTCCGGCGCCATGGTGACTCCCCTCCCAGTCTGGACCATTGTGGCCTCACCCCCTCCCCTGGGGCCATCCGACCCATCTCAGTATAGACCAGTAAGGCATCGAGTGGCCACCATGGACCCCCACACGCTTGCCCGTTCATCCCAGTTCATCCCAGTCCACTCTTTGTCCATCCCAGGTTTCTCTGGTCACCCTCCCAGTGCTCTCAGTCCATCCCAGTCCCGCAGGTGTTGGTGCTTGGGGCTTGATGAGCTGGTGCCTGTCCGCAACGTGGAGCGGCTCAAACGAGACCTCAGGGTGAGGGGGGCGCGGATTTGGGGGGATCCTGGGGGTCCTGAGTTGTCGTGGAGGGGGTTTTTGGGTTGTGGGGGGTCTGGGGGGCGTCCTGGGGGCTGCTTTGGGTGCTTTGGGGGGTATTCGGGAGGTTTGGGCGGCCCATTTGAGGCATCAAAGAACCTGAGGAGGGTTTTGATAGCTCCTGGAGGTGGAGGCGGCCGTGGGGGTGAGCTGGCTGTCCCAGGGGGTTCCTGGCTGTCCCTCGATGTCCCTGGGGTGCCCTGGCTGTCACTTAGGTGTCCCTCGGGGTGCCCTGGCTGTCCCCTAGGTGTCCCTGGGGGTGCCCTGGCTGTCCCCTACGTGTCCCCTGGGGTCCCCTGGCTGTTCCCTAGGTGGCCCAGGGGGTGCCCTGGCTGTCCCTAGGGTGCCCATCCTGTCCCCTACGTGTCCCTGGGGGTGCCATTGCTGTCCCTAGGGTGCCCTGTCTGTCCCCTAGGGGTCTCTGGGGGTGCCCTGCCTGTCCCCTAGGTGTCCCTGGGGGTGCCCTCCCTGTCCCTCGGAGTGCCCTGGCTGTCCCCTAGGTGTCCCTGGGGGCGCCCAGGGTGTCCCTGGGGTGCCCTGGCTGTCCCCTACGTGTCCCTGGGGGTGCCCTGGGTGTAGCTGTGGGTGCCCTTGCTGTCCCCTAGGTGTCCCTGGGGGTGCCCTGGGTGTCCCTTGGGTGCCCTGGCTGTCCCCTAGGTGTCCCTGGGGGTGCCCTGGCTGTCCCCTAGGAGTCCCTGGGGTGCCCTGGCTGTCCCCTAGGTGTCCCTGTGGGTGCCCTGGCTGTCCTTGGGGTGCTCTGGATGTCCCCTTGGTGTCCCTGGGGGTGCGCTGGGTGTCCCTGGGGTGCACTGGGGGTGCCCTGCCTGTCCCTAGGTGTCCCCTGGGGGTGCCCTGGGTGTCCCTGGGGGTGCCCTGGCTGTCCCCTAGGTGTCCCTGGCGGTTCCCTGCCTGTCCCCTAGGTGTCCCTGGGGGTTCCCTGGGTGTCCCTGGAGTGCCCTGGCTGTCACCTAAATGTCCCTGGGGGTGCCCTGGGTGTCCCTGGAGTGCCCTAGCTGTCCCCTAAATGTCCCTGGGGGTGCCCTGGCTGTCCCCTAGGTGTCCCTGGGGGTGTCCTGCCTTCCCCTTGGTGTCCCTGGGGTGCCCTGGCTTTCCACTCGGTGTCCCTGGGGGTGCCCTGTCTGTCCCCTTGGTGTCCCAGGGGGTGCCCTGGCTGTCCCTGGGGTGCCCTGGCTGTCCCCTAGGTGTCCCTGGGGATGCCATGGCTGTCCCCTAGGTGTCCCTGGGTGTGCCCTGGCTGTCCCTAGGGTGCCCTGGCTGTCCCCTAGGTGTCCCTGGGGGTGACCTGCCTGTCCCCTAGGTGTCCCTGGGGGTGCCCTGGCTGTCCCCAGGGTGCCCTGGCTCTGCCCTCGGTGTCTCTGAGGGTGCCCTGGCTGTCCCCTCGGTGTCCCTGCGGGTGACCTGGGTGTCCCTGGTGATGCCCTGGCTGTCCCCTAGGTGTCCCTGGGTGTCCCTGGGGTGCCCTGGGGGTGCCCTGCCTGTCCTCTCGGTGTCCTTGGGGGTGCCCTGGCTGTCCCCTAGGTTTCCCTGGGAGTGCCCTGGCTGTCCCCTAGGTGTCCCTGGGGGTGCCCTCGCTGTCCCTGGGGTGCCCTGGCTGTCCCCTAGGTGTCCCTGGGGGTGCCCTGGGTGTCCCTGGGGATGCCCTGGCTGTCCCCTAGGTGTCCCTGGGGTTCCCTGGCTGTCCCCTAGGTGTCCCTGGGGGGGCCCTGGGTGTCCCTAGGGGTGCACAGGGTGTCAGTGGGGTTCCCTGACTGTCCCGTACTTGTCCCTGGGGTTCCCTGGCTGTCCCCTAGGTTTCCCTGGGGGTGCCCTGAGTGTCCCTGGGCTGCCCTGGCTGTCCCCTAGGTGTCCCTGGGGGTGCCCTCGCTGTCCCCGGGGTGCCCTGGCTGTCCCCTAGGTGTCCCTGGGCGTCCCCTTGGTGTCCCTGGGTGTGCCCAGGGTGTCCCTTTGGTGTCCCTGGGGGTGCCCTGGGTGTCCCTGGGGATGCCCTGGCTGTCCCCTAGGTGTCCCTGGGGGTTCCCTGCGTGTCCCCTAGGTGTCCTTGGGGGTGCCCTGGCTCTCCCTAGGGTGGCATGGCTGTGCCCTCGGTGTCCCTGGGGGTGCCCTGGCTGTCCCTAGGGTGCCCTGGCTGTCCCCTAAGTGTCCCTGGGGGTGCCCTGGGTGTCCCTGGGGTGCCCTGGCTGTCCCCTAGGTGTCCCTGGGGGGGCCCTGGCTGTCCCCTAGGTGTCCCTGGGGGTGCCCTGGGTGTCCCTGGGTGTGCTCTGGAGGTCCCCTAGGTGTCCCTGGGGGTGCCCTGGCTGTCCCTGGGGTGCCCTGGCTGTCCCCAAGTTGTCCCTGGCGGTGCCCTGCCTGTCTTCTCGGTGTCCCTGGGGGTGCCCTGGCTGTCCCTGGGGGTGCACAGGGTGTCCCTGAGGTTCCCTGGCTGTCCCCTAGGTGTCCCTGGGGGGGCCCTGGCTGTCCCCTAGGTGTCCCTGGGGGTGCCCTGGCTGTACCCTACGTGTCCGTGGAGCTGCCCTGGGTGTCCCTGGGGTGCCCTGAGGGTGCCCTGGCTGTCCCCTAGGTGTCCCTGGGGGGTCCCCTGGCTGTCCCCTAGGTGTCCCTGGGGGTTCCCTGGCTGTCCCTAGGGTGCCCTGGGGGTGCCCTGGCTGTCCCTGGAGTGCCCTGGCTGTCCCCTCGGTGTCCCTGGGGGTGCCCTGACTGTCCTTTGGGTGCCCAAGGGGTGCCCTGGCTGTCCCCAAGGTGTCCCTGGGGTTGCCTTCCCTGTCACCTAGGTGTCCCTGGGGTGCCCTGGCTGTCCCCTCGGTTTCCCTGGGGGTGCCCAGGGTTTCCCTTGGAGTGCCGTGGCTGTCCCCTAGGTGTTCCTGGGGGTGCCCTGGGTGTCCCTGGGGTGCCCTGGCTGTCCCCTTGGTGTCCCTGGGGGTGCCCTGGCTGTCCCCTTCCTGTCTTGGGGGTGCCCTGGCTGTCCCTAGGGTGCCCTGGCTGTCCCCTAGGTGTCCCTGGGGGTGCCATGCCTGTCCCATAGGTGTCCCTGGGTGTGCCCTGGCTGTCCCTAGGGTGCCCTGGCTGTCCCCTAGGTGTCCCTGGGGGTGACCTGCCTGTCCCCTAGGTGTCCCTGGGGGTGCCCTGGCTGTCCCCAGGGTGCCCTGGCTGTGCCCTCGGTGTCTCTGAGGGTGCCCTGGCTGTCCCCTCGGTGTCCCTGGGGGTGCCCGGGCTGTCCCTAGTGTGCCGTGGCTGTCCCCTAGGTGTCCCTGGGGGTGCCCTGGGTGTGCCTGGGGTGCCCTGGCTGTACCCTAGGTGTCCCTGGGGGTGACCTGGGTGTCCCTGGGGATGCCCTGGCTGTCCCCTAGGTGTCCCTGGGTGTCCCTGGGGTGCCCTGGGGGTGCCCTGCCTGTCCTCTAGGTGTCCTTGGGGGTGCCCTGGCTGTCCCCTAGGTTTCCCTGGGGGTGCCCTGGCTGTCCCCTAGGTGTCCCTGGGGGTGCCCTCGCTGTCCCTGGGGTGCCCTGGCTGTCCCCTAGGTGTCCCTGGGCGTCCCCTTGGTGTCCCTGGGGGTGCCCAGGGTGTCTCTTAGGTGCCCTGGGGGTGCCCTTGCTGTCCCCTTGGTGTCCCTGGGGGTGCCCTGGGTGTCTTTAGGGGTGCCCTGGCTGTCCCTAGGGTGGCATGGCTGTGCCCTCGGTGTCCCTGGGGGTGCCCCGGCTGTCCCTAGGGTGCCATGGCTGTCCCCTAGGTGTCCCTGGGGGTGCCCTGGCTGTCCCCTTAGTATCCCTAGGGGTGCCCTGGGTGTCCCTGGGGTGCCCTGGCTGTCCCCTAGGTGTCCCTGGGGGGGCCCTGGCTGTCCCCTAGGTGTCCCTGGTTGTGCCCTGGGTGTCCCTGGGTGTGCTCTGGAGGTCCCCTAGGTGTCCCTGGGGGTGCCCTGGCTGTCCCTGGGGTGCCCTGGCTGTCCCCAAGTTGTCCCTGGCGGTGCCCTGCCTGTCCTCTCGGTGTCCCCTGGGGTGCCCTGGCTGTCCCTGGGAGTGCACAGAGTGTCCCTGGGGTTCCCTGGCTGTCCCCTAGGTGTGCCTGGAGGGGCCCTGGCTGTCCCCTAGGTGTCCCTGGAGGTGCCCTGGCTGTCCCCTACGTGTCCGTGGTGCTGCCCTGGGTGTCCCTGGGGTGCCCTGGGGGTGCCCTGGCTGACCCTGCAGTGCCCTGGCTGTCCCCTAGGTGTCCCTGGGGGGTCCCCTGGCTGTCCCCTAGGTGTCCCTGGGGGTGCCCTTCCTGTCCTCTAGTTGTCCCTGGGGGTTCCCTGGCTGTCCCTCGGGTTCCCTGGCTGTCCCCTAGGTGTCCCTGGGGGTGGCTAGGGTGTCCCTGGGGTTCCCTGGCTGTCCCCTAGGTGTCCCTGGGGGGGCCCTGGGTGTCCCTGGGGTTGCACAGGGTGTCAGTGGGGTTCCCTGGCTGTCCCGTACTTGTCCCTGGGGTACCCTGGCTGTCCCCTAGGTTTCCCTGGGGGTGCCCTGAGTGTCCCTGGGCTGCCCTGGCTGTCCCCTAGGTGTCCCTGGGGGTGCCCTCGCTGTCCCTGGGGTGCCCTGGCTGTCCCCTAGGTGTCCCTGGGCGTCCCCTTGGTGTCCCTGGGTGTGCCCAGGGTGTCCCTTTGGTGTCCCTGGGGGTGCCCTGGGTGTCCCTGGGGATGCCCTGGCTGTCCCCTAGGTGTCCCTGGGGGTTCCCTGCGTGTCCCCTAGGTGTCCTTGGGGGTGCCCTGGCTGTCCCTAGGGTGGCATGGCTGTGCCCTCGGTGTCCCTGGGGGTGCCCTGGCTGTCCCTAGGGTGCCCTGGCTGTCCCCTAGGTGTCCCTGGGGGGGCCCTGGCTGTCCCCTAGGTGTCCCTGGGGGTTTCCCTGGGTGTCCCTGGGTGTGCTCTGGAGGTCCCCTAGGTGTCCCTGGGGGTGCCCTGGCTGTCCCTGGGGTGCCCTGGCTGTCCCCAAGTTGTCCCTGGCGGTGCCCTGCCTGTCCTCTCGGTGTCCCTGGGGGTGCCCTGGCTGTCCCTGGGGGTGCACAGGGTGTCCCTGAGGTTCCCTGGCTGTCCCCTAGGTGTCCCTGGGGGGGCCCTGGCTGTCCCCTAGGTGTCCCTGGGGGTGCCCTGGCTGTCCCCTACGTGTCCGTGGAGCTGCCCTGGGTGTCCCTGGGGTGCCCTGGGGGTGCCCTGGCTGACCCTGCAGTGCCCTGGCTGTCCCCTAGGTGTCGCTGGGGGGTCCCCTGGTTGTCCCCTAGGTGTCCCTGGGGGTTCCCTGGCTATCCCTAGGGTGCCCTGGGGGTGCCCTGGCTGTCCCCTTCCTGTCTTGGGGGTGCCCTGGCTGTCCCCTAGGTGTCCCTGGGTGTGCCCAGGGTGTCTCTGGGGTGCCCTGGCTGTCCCCTACGTGTCCCTGGGGGGCCCAGTGTGTCCCTGGGGTTCCTTGGCTGTCCCCTACGTGTCCCTGGGGGTGCCCTGGCTGTCCCCTAGGTGTCCCTGGGGGTGCCCTGGCTGTCCTTGGGGTGCTCTGGCTGTCCCCTTGGTGTCCCTGGGGGTGCCCTGACTGTCCTTGGGGTGCTCTGGCTGTCCCCTAGCTGTCCCTGGGGGTGCCCTGGGTGTCCCTGGGATGCCCTGGGGGCGCCCTGCCTATCCTCTAGCTGTCCCTGGGGGTGCTCTGGCTGTCCCCTTGGTGTCCCTGGGGGTGCCCTGGGTGTCCCTGGGGTGCCCTGGCTGTCCCCTAGGGGTCTCTGGGGGTCCCCTGACTGTCCCGTCAGTGTCCCTGGGGGTGCCCTGCCTGTCCCCTAGGTGTCCCAGGGGGTTCCCTGCCTGTCCCCTAGGAGTCCCTGGGCGTGCCCTGGGTGTCCCTGGAGTGCCCTGGCTGTCCCCTAAATGTCCCTGGGGGTGCCCTGCCTGTCCCCTAGATGTCCCTGGGGGTGCCCTGGGTGTCCCTGTGGGGGCCCTGGCTGTCCCTGGTGTGCCCTGGCTGTCCCCTTGGTGTCCCTGGGGGGGCGCTGGCTGTCCCCTAGGTGTCCATACGGGTGCCCTTCCTGTCCTCTAGGTGTCCCTGGGGGTTCCCTGGCTGTCCCTCGGGTTCCCTGGCTGTCCCCTAGGTTTCCCTGGGGGTGCCCTGAGTGTCCCTGGGCTGCCCTGGCTGTCCCCTAGGTGTCCCTGGGGGTGCCCTCGCTGTCCCTGGGGTGCCCTGTCTGTCCCCTAGGTGTCCCTGGGCGTCCCCTTGGTGTCCCTGGGTGTGCCCAGGGTGTCCCTTTGGTGTCCCTGGGGGTGCCCTGGGTGTCCCTGGGCATGCCCTGGCTGTCCCCTAGGTGTCCCTGGGGGTTCCCTGCGTGTCCCCTAGGTGTCCTTGGGGGTGCCCTGGCTGTCCCTAGGGTGGCATGGCTGTGCCCTCGGTGTCCCTGGGGGTGCCCTGGCTGTCCCTAGGGTGCCCTGGCTGTCCCCTAAGTGTCCCTGGGGTGCCCTGGGTGTCCCTGGGGTGCCCTGGCTGTCCCCTAGGTGTCCCTGGGGGGGCCCTGTCTGTCCCCTAGGTGTCCCTGGGGGTGCCCTGGGTGTCCCTGGGTGTGCTGTGGAGGTCCCCTAGGTGTCCCTGGGGGTGCCCTGGCTGTCCCTGGGGTGCCCTGGCTGTCCCCAAGTTGTCCCTGGCGGTGCCCTGCCTGTCCTCTCGGTGTCCCTGGGGGTGCCCTGGCTGTCCCTGGGGGTGCACAGGGTGTCCCTGAGGTTCCCTGGCTGTCCACTAGGTGTCCCTGGGGGGGCCCCGGCTGTCCCCTAGGTGTCCCTGGGGGTGCCCTGGCTGTCCCCTACGTGTCCGTGGCGCTGCCCTAGGTGTCCCTGGGGTGCCCTGGGGGTGCCCTGGCTGACCCTGCAGTGCCCTGGCTGTCCCCTAGGTGTCCCTGGGGGGTCCCCTGGCTGTCCCCTAGGTGTCCCTGGGGGTTCCCTGGCTGTCCCTAGGGTGCCCTGGGGGTGCCCTGGCTGTCCCTGGAGTGCCCTGGCTGTCCCCTCGGTGTCCCTAGGGGTGCCCTGACTGTCCTTGGGGTGCCCAGGGGATGCCCTGGCTGTCCCCAAGGTGTCCCTGGGGTTGCCTTCCCTGTCACCTAGGTGTCCCTGGGGTGCCCTGGCTGTCCCCTCGGTTTCCCTGGGGGTGCCCAGGGTGTCCCTTGGAGTGTCGTGGCTGTCCCCTAGGTGTTCCTGGGGGTGCCCTGGGTGTCCCTGGGGTGCCCTGGCTGTCCCCTTGGTGTCCCTGGGGGTGCCCTGGCTGTCCCCTTCCTGTCTTGGGGGTGCCCTGGCTGTCCCTAGGGTGCCCTGGCTGTCCCCTAGGTGTCCCTGGGGGTGCCATGCCTGTCCCCTAGGTGTCCCTGGGTGTGCCCTGGCTGTCCCTAGGGTGCCCTGGCTGTCCCCTAGGTGTCCCTGGGGGTGACCTGCCTGTCCCCTAGGTGTCCCTGGGGGTGCCCTGGCTGTCCCCAGGGTGCCCTGGCTGTGCCCTCGGTGTCTCTGAGGGTGCCCTGGCTGTCCCCTAGGTGTCCCTGGGGGTGCCCTGGGTGTCCCTGGAGTGCCCTGGCTGTCCCCTAAATGTCCCTGGGAGTGCCCTGGCTTTCCCCTCGGTGTCCCTGGGGGTGCCCTGCCTGTCCCCTAGGTGTCCCTGGGGGTGACCTGGCTGTCTTTAGGGTGCCCTGGCTGTCCCCTAGGTGTCCCTGGGTGTGCCCTGCCTGTCCCCTAGGTGTCGTTCGGGGTGCCCTGGGTGTCCCTGGGGGTGCCCTGCCTGTCCCCTAGCTGTCCCTGGGGGTGCCCTGGGTGTCCCTGGGGGGGCGCTGGCTATGCCCTAGTTGTCCCTGGGGGGGCCCTGCCTGTCCCTGGTGTGCCCTGGCTGTCCCCTTGGTGTCCCTGGGGGGGCCCTGGCTGTCCCCTAGGTGTCCCTCGGGGTGCCCTGGGTGTCCCTGGAGTGCCCTGGCTGTCCCGTAGTTGTCCCTGGGGGGGCCCTGGCTGTCCCCTAGGTGTCCCTGGGGGTGCCCTGCCTGTCCCCTAGGTGTCCCTGGGGTGCCCTGGCTGTCCTCTAGGTGTCCCTGGGGGAGCCCTGGGTGTGCCTGGGGTGCCCTGGCTGTCCCCTAGGTGTCCCTGGGGGGGCCCTGGCTGTCCCTGGGGTGCCCTGGCTGTCCCCTAGGTGGCCCTGGGGGTGCCCTGGGTGTCCCTGGGGGTGCCCTGGAGGTCCCCTAGGTGTCCCTGGGGGTGCCCTGGGTGTCCCTGGTGTGCCCTGGCTGTCCCCTAGGTGTCCCTGTGGGTGCCCAGAGATTCCCTGGGACTGCCCTGGCTGTCCCATAGGGGTCTCTGGGGGTGCCCTGGCTGTCCCGTCAGTGTCCCTGGGAATGCCCTGCCTGTCCCCTAGGTGTCCCTGGGGGTCCCCTTGGTGTCCCTGAGGGTGCCCAGGGTGTTCCTTCGGTGTCCCTGGGGGTGCCCTGGCTGTCCCTGGGGTGCTCTGGATGTCCCCTTGGTGTCCCTGGGGGTGCCCTGGCTGTCCGTGGCGTGCCCTGGCTGTGCCCTAGGGGTCCCTGGGTGTGCCCTGGCTGTCCCTAGGGTGCCCTGGCTGTCACCTAGGTGTCCCTTGGGGTGCGCTGGTGTCCCTCGGGGTGCCCTGGCTTTCCCCTAGGTGTCCCTGGGGGTGCCCTGGCTGTCCCTGGAGTGCCCTGGCTGTCCCCTAGGTGTCCCTGGGGTGCCCTGGCTGTCCCCTAGGTGTCCCTGGGGGTGCCCTGCCTCTCCCCTAGGTGTCCCTGGGGGTGCCCTGGGAGTCCCTAGGGGTGCCCTGGCTGTCCCCTTGGTGTCCCTGGGGGTGCCCTGGGTGTCCCTGGGGGTGCCCTCGCTGTCCCTGGGGTGCCCTGGCTGTCCCCTAGGTGGCCCTGGGGGTGCCCTGGGTGTCCCTGGGGGTGCCCTGGAGGTCCCCTAGGTGTCCTTGGGGGTGCCCTGGCTGTCCCTGGGTTGCCCTGGCTGTCCCCAAGGTGTCCCTGGGGCTGCCCTGCCTGTCCTCTCGGTGTCCCTGGGAGTGCCCTGGGTGTCCCTGGGGGTGCCCTGGCTGTCCCCTAGGTGTCCCTGGGGGTGCCCTGGCTGTCCTCTAGGTGTCCCTGGGGGTGTCCTGGGTGTCCCTGGGGATGCCCTGGCTGTCCCCTAGGTGTCCCTGGCGTTGCCCTGGCTGTCCCTAGGGTGCCCTGGCTGTGCCCTTGGTGTCCCTGGGGGTGCTCTGGCTGTCCCTCGGGTGCCCTGGCTGTCCCCTAGGTGTCCCTGGGGGTGCCCTGGCTGTCTCTGGAGTGCCCTGGCTGTCCCCTAGGTGTCCCTGGGGGTGCCCTGGCTGTCCCCTAGGTGTCCCTGGGGTTGCCCTGGCTGTCTTCTAGGTGTCCCTGGGGGTGCCCTGGCTGTCCCCTAGGTGTCCCTGGGGGTGCCCTGGCTGTCCCTAGGGTGCCCTGGCTGTGCCTTCGGTGTCTCTGGGGGTGCCCTAGGTGTCCCTGGGGGTGACCTCGGTGTCCCTGGGGGTGCCCTGGCTGTCCCCTAGGTGTCCCTGGGGGAGCCCTATGTGTGCCTGGGGTGCCCTGGCTTTCCCCTTGGTGTCCCTGGGGGGGCCCTGGCTGTCCCTGGGGTGCCCTGGCTGTCCCCTAGGTTTCCCTTGGGGTGCCCTGAGTGTCCCTGGGCTGCCCTGGCTGTCCCCTAGGTGTCCCTGGGGGTGCCTTCGCTGTCCCTGGGGTGCCCTGGCTGTCCCCTAGGTGTCCCTGGGCGTCCCCTTGGTGTCCCTGAGGGTGCCCTTGCTGTCCCCTTGGTGTCCCTGGGGGTGCCCTGGGTGTCCCTGGGGATGCCCTGGCTGTCCCCTAGGTGTCCCTGGGGGTTCCCTGCGTGTCCCTTAGGTGTCCTTGGTGGTGCCCTGGCTGTCCCTAGGGTGGCATGGCTGTGCCCTCGGTGTCCCTGGGGGTGCCGTGGCTGTCCCTAGAGTGCCCTGGCTGTCCCCTAGGTGTCCCTGGGGGTGCCCTGGGTGTGCCTAGGGTGCCCTGGCTTTCCCCTAGGTGTCCCTGGGGGTGCCCTGGGTGTGCCTGGGGTGCCCTGGCTGTCACCTAGGTGTCCCTTGGGGTGCGCTGGCTGTCCCCTAGGTGTCCCTGGGGGTGCCCTGCCTCTCCCCTAGGTGTCCCTGGGGGTGCCCTGGGTGTCCCTGGGGGTACCCTGGCTGTCCCCTAGGTGTCCCTGGGGGTGCCCTGGGTGTCCCTGGGGGTGCCCTCGCTGTCCCTGGGGTGCCCTGGCTGTCCCCTAGGTGGCCCTGGGGGTGCCCTGCCTGTCCTCTCGGTGTCCCTGGGTGTGCCCTGGGTGTCCCTGGGGGTGCCCTGGCTGTCCCCTAGGTGTCCCTGGGGGTGCCCTGGCTGTCCTCTAGGTGTCCCTGGGGGTGACCTGGCTGTCTTTAGGGTGCCCTGGCTGTCCCCTAGGTGTCCCTGGGTGTGCCCTGCCTGTCCCCTACGTGTCGTTCGGGGTGCCCTGGGTGTCCCTGGGGGTGCCCTGCCTGTCCCCTAGCTGTCCCTGGGGGTGCCCTGGGTGTCCCTGGGGGGGCGCTGGCTATGCCCTAGTTGTCCCTGGGGGGGCCCTGCCTGTCCCTGGTGTGCCCTGGCTGTCCCCTTGGTGTCCCTGGGGGGGCCCTGGCTGTCCCCTAGGTGTCCCTCGGGGTGCCCTGGGTGTCCCTGGAGTGCCCTGGCTGTCCCGTAGTTGTCCCTGTGGGGGCCCTGGCTGTCCCCTAGGTGTCCCTGGGGGTGCCCTGCCTGTCCCCTAGGTGTCCCTGGGGTGCCCTGGCTGTCCTCTAGGTGTCCCTGGGGGAGCCCTGGGTGTGCCTGGGGTGCCCTGGCTGTCCCCTAGGTGTCCCTGGGGGGGCCCTGGCTGTCCCTGGGGTGCCCTGGCTGTCCCCTAGGTGGCCCTGGGGGTGCCCTGGGTGTCCCTGGGGGTGCCCTGGAGGTCCCCTAGGTGTCCCTGGGGGTGCCCTGGGTGTCCCTGGTGTGCCCTGGCTGTCCCCTAGGTGTCCCTGTGGGTGCCCAGAGATTCCCTGGGACTGCCCTGGCTGTCCCATAGGGGTCTCTGGGGGTGCCCTGGCTGTCCCGTCAGTGTCCCTGGGAATGCCCTGCCTGTCCCCTAGGTGTCCCTGGGGGTCCCCTTGGTGTCCCTGAGGGTGCCCAGGGTGTTCCTTCGGTGTCCCTGGGGGTGCCCTGGCTGTCCCTGGGGTGCTCTGGATGTCCCCTTGGTGTCCCTGGGGGTGCCCTGGCTGTCCGTGGCGTGCCCTGGCTGTGCCCTAGGGGTCCCTGGGTGTGCCCTGGCTGTCCCTAGGGTGCCCTGGCTGTCACCTAGGTGTCCCTTGGGGTGCGCTGGTGTCCCTCGGGGTGCCCTGGCTTTCCCCTAGGTGTCCCTGGGGGTGCCCTGGCTGTCCCTGGAGTGCCCTGGCTGTCCCCTAGGTGTCCCTGGGGTGCCCTGGCTGTCCCCTAGGTGTCCCTGGGGGTGCCCTGCCTCTCCCCTAGGTGTCCCTGGGGGTGCCCTGGGAGTCCCTAGGGGTGCCCTGGCTGTCCCCTTGGTGTCCCTGGGGGTGCCCTGGGTGTCCCTGGGGGTGCCCTCGCTGTCCCTGGGGTGCCCTGGCTGTCCCCTAGGTGGCCCTGGGGGTGCCCTGGGTGTCCCTGGGGGTGCCCTGGAGGTCCCCTAGGTGTCCTTGGGGGTGCCCTGGCTGTCCCTGGGTTGCCCTGGCTGTCCCCAAGGTGTCCCTGGGGCTGCCCTGCCTGTCCTCTCGGTGTCCCTGGGAGTGCCCTGGGTGTCCCTGGGGGTGCCCTGGCTGTCCCCTAGGTGTCCCTGGGGGTGCCCTGGCTGTCCTCTAGGTGTCCCTGGGGGTGTCCTGGGTGTCCCTGGGGATGCCCTGGCTGTCCCCTAGGTGTCCCTGGCGTTGCCCTGGCTGTCCCTAGGGTGCCCTGGCTGTGCCCTTGGTGTCCCTGGGGGTGCTCTGGCTGTCCCTCGGGTGCCCTGGCTGTCCCCTAGGTGTCCCTGGGGGTGCCCTGGCTGTCTCTGGAGTGCCCTGGCTGTCCCCTAGGTGTCCCTGGGGGTGCCCTGGCTGTCCCCTAGGTGTCCCTGGGGTTGCCCTGGCTGTCTTCTAGGTGTCCCTGGGGGTGCCCTGGCTGTCCCCTAGGTGTCCCTGGGGGTGCCCTGGCTGTCCCTAGGGTGCCCTGGCTGTGCCTTCGGTGTCTCTGGGGGTGCCCTAGGTGTCCCTGGGGGTGACCTCGGTGTCCCTGGGGGTGCCCTGGCTGTCCCCTAGGTGTCCCTGGGGGAGCCCTATGTGTGCCTGGGGTGCCCTGGCTTTCCCCTTGGTGTCCCTGGGGGGGCCCTGGCTGTCCCTGGGGTGCCCTGGCTGTCCCCTAGGTTTCCCTTGGGGTGCCCTGAGTGTCCCTGGGCTGCCCTGGCTGTCCCCTAGGTGTCCCTGGGGGTGCCTTCGCTGTCCCTGGGGTGCCCTGGCTGTCCCCTAGGTGTCCCTGGGCGTCCCCTTGGTGTCCCTGAGGGTGCCCTTGCTGTCCCCTTGGTGTCCCTGGGGGTGCCCTGGGTGTCCCTGGGGATGCCCTGGCTGTCCCCTAGGTGTCCCTGGGGGTTCCCTGCGTGTCCCTTAGGTGTCCTTGGTGGTGCCCTGGCTGTCCCTAGGGTGGCATGGCTGTGCCCTCGGTGTCCCTGGGGGTGCCGTGGCTGTCCCTAGAGTGCCCTGGCTGTCCCCTAGGTGTCCCTGGGGGTGCCCTGGGTGTGCCTAGGGTGCCCTGGCTTTCCCCTAGGTGTCCCCGGGGGTGCCCTGGGTGTCCCTGGAGTGCCCTGGCTGTCCCCTAAATGTCCCTGGGGGTGCTCTGGCTGTCCCCTAGGTGTCACTGAGGGTGTCCTGCCTTCCCCTAGGCGTCCCTGGGGGTGCCCTGGCTTTCCCCTCGGTGTCCCTGGGGGTGCCCTGCCTGTCCCCTAGATGTGCCTGGGGGTGCCCTGGGTGTCCCTGGGTGGGTGCTGGCTATCCCCTAGGTGTCCCTGGGGGGGCCCTGGCTGTCCCTGGTGTGCCCTGGCTGTCCCCTTGGTGTCCCTGGGGGGGCCCTGGCTGTCCCCTAGGTGTCCCTCGGGGTGCCCTTCCTGTCCTCTAGGTGTCCCTGGGGGTTCCCTGGCTGTCCCTCGGGTTCCCTGGCTGTCCCCTAGGTGTCCCTGGGGGTGGCTAGGGTGTCCCTGGGGTTCCCTGGCTGTCCCCTAGTTGTCCCTGTGGGGGCCCTGGGTATCCTGGGGGTGCACAGGGTGTCAGTGGGGTTCCCTGGCTGTCCCGTACTTGTCCCTGGGGTTCCCTGGCTGTCCCCTAGGTTTCCCTGGGGGGTGCCCTGAGTGTCCCTGGGCTGCCCTGGCTGTCCCCTAGGTGTCCCTGGGGGTGCCCTCGCTGTCCCTGGGGTGCCCTGGCTGTCCCCTAGGTGTCCCTGGGCGTCCCCTTGGTGTCCCTGGGGGTGCCCAGGGTGTCCCTTAGGTGTCCCTGGCGGTGCCCTTTCTGTCCCCTTGGGGTCCCTGGGGGTGCCCTGGGTGTCCCTGGGGATGCCCTGGCTGTCCCCTAGGTGTCCCTGGGAGTTCCCTACGTGTCCCTTAGGTGTCCTTAGGGGTGCCTGGCTGAACCTAGGGTGGCATGGCTGTGCCCTCGGTGTCCCTGGGGGTGCCCTGGGTGTGCCTGGGGTGCCCTGGCTGTCCCCTAGGTGTCCCTGGGGGTGCCCTGGCTGTCCCCTAAGTGTCCCTGGGGGTGCCCTGGGTGTCCCTGGGGTGCCCTGGCTGTCCCCTAGTTGTCCCTGGGGGGGCCCTGGCTGTCCCCTAGGTGTCCCTGGGGGTGCCCTGCCTGTCCCCTAGGTGTCCCTGGGGATGCCCTGGCTGTCTTCTAGGTGTCCCTGGGGGTGCCCTGGCTGTCCCTAGGGTGCCCTGGCTGTCCCCTAGGTGTCCCTGGGGGTGACCTGCCTGTCCCCTAGGTGTCCCTGGGGGTGCCCTGGCTGTCCCCAGGGTGCCCTGGCTGTGCCCTCGGTGTCTCTGAGGGTGCCCTGGCTGTCCCCTAGGTGTCCCTGGGGGTGCCCTGGGTGTCCCTGGAGTGCCCTGGCTGTCCCCTAAATGTCCCTGGGAGTGCCCTGGCTTTCCCCTCGGTGTCCCTGGGGGTGCCCTGCCTGTCCCCTAGGTGTCCCTGGGGGTGACCTGGCTGTCTTTAGGGTGCCCTGGCTGTCCCCTAGGTGTCCCTGGGTGTGCCCTGCCTGTCCCCTAGGTGTCGTTCGGGGTGCCCTGGGTGTCCCTGGGGGTGCCCTGCCTGTCCCCTAGGTGTCCCTGGGGGTGCCCTGGGTGTCCCTGGGGGGGCGCTGGCTATGCCCTAGTTGTCCCTGGGGGGGCCCTGCCTGTCCCTGGTGTGCCCTGGCTGTCCCCTTGGTGTCCCTGGGGGGGCCCTGGCTGTCCCCTAGGTGTCCCTCGGGGTGCCCTGGGTGTCCCTGGAGTGCCCTGGCTGTCCCGTAGTTGTCCCTGGGGGGGCCCTGGCTGTCCCCTAGGTGTCCCTGGGGGTGCCCTGCCTGTCCCCTAGGTGTCCCTGGGGTGCCCTGGCTGTCCTCTAGGTGTCCCTGGGGGAGCCCTGGGTGTGCCTGGGGTGCCCTGGCTGTCCCCTAGGTGTCCCTGGGGGGGCCCTGGCTGTCCCTGGGGTGCCCTGGCTGTCCCCTAGGTGGCCCTGGGGGTGCCCTGGGTGTCCCTGGGGGTGCCCTGGAGGTCCCCTAGGTGTCCCTGGGGGTGCCCTGGGTGTCCCTGGTGTGCCCTGGCTGTCCCCTAGGTGTCCCTGTGGGTGCCCAGAGATTCCCTGGGACTGCCCTGGCTGTCCCATAGGGATCTCTGGGGGTGCCCTGGCTGTCCCGTCAGTGTCCCTGGGAATGCCCTGCCTGTCCCCTAGGTGTCCCTGGGGGTCCCCTTGGTGTCCCTGAGGGTGCCCAGGGTGTTCCTTCGGTGTCCCTGGGGGTGCCCTGGCTGTCCCTGGGGTGCTCTGGATGTCCCCTTGGTGTCCCTGGGGGTGCCCTGGCTGTCCGTGGCGTGCCCTGGCTGTGCCCTAGGGGTCCCTGGGTGTGCCCTGGCTGTCCCTAGGGTGCCCTGGCTGTCACCTAGGTGTCCCTTGGGGTGCGCTGGTGTCCCTCGGGGTGCCCTGGCTTTCCCCTAGGTGTCCCTGGGGGTGCCCTGGCTGTCCCTGGAGTGCCCTGGCTGTCCCCTAGGTGTCCCTGGGGTGCCCTGGCTGTCCCCTAGGTGTCCCTGGGGGTGCCCTGCCTCTCCCCTAGGTGTCCCTGGGGGTGCCCTGGGAGTCCCTAGGGGTGCCCTGGCTGTCCCCTTGGTGTCCCTGGGGGTGCCCTGGGTGTCCCTGGGGGTGCCCTCGCTGTCCCTGGGGTGCCCTGGCTGTCCCCTAGGTGGCCCTGGGGGTGCCCTGGGTGTCCCTGGGGGTGCCCTGGAGGTCCCCTAGGTGTCCTTGGGGGTGCCCTGGCTGTCCCTGGGTTGCCCTGGCTGTCCCCAAGGTGTCCCTGGGGCTGCCCTGCCTGTCCTCTAGGTGTCCCTGGGAGTGCCCTGGGTGTCCCTGGGGGTGCCCTGGCTGTCCCCTAGGTGTCCCTGGGGGTGCCCTGGCTGTCCTCTAGGTGTCCCTGGGGGTGCCCTGGGTGTCCCTGGGGATGCCCTGGCTGTCCCCTAGGTGTCCCTGGCGTTGCCCTGGCTGTCCCTAGGGTGCCCTGGCTGTGCCCTTGGTGTCCCTGGGGGTGCTCTGGCTGTCCCTCGGGTGCCCTGGCTGTCCCCTAGGTGTCCCTGGGGGTGCCCTGGCTGTCTCTGGAGTGCCCTGGCTTTCCCCTAGGTGTCCCTGGGGGTGCCCTGGCTGTCCCCTAGGTGTCCCTGGGGTTGCCCTGGCTGTCTTCTAGGTGTCCCTGGGGGTGCCCTGGCTGTCCCCTAGGTGTCCCTGGGGGTGCCCTGGCTGTCCCTAGGGTGCCCTGGCTGTGCCTTCGGTGTCTCTGGGGGTGCCCTAGGTGTCCCTGGGGGTGACCTCGGTGTCCCTGGGGGTGCCCTGGCTGTCCCCTAGGTGTCCCTGGGGGAGCCCTATGTGTGCCTGGGGTGCCCTGGCTTTCCCCTTGGTGTCCCTGGGGGGGCCCTGGCTGTCCCTGGGGTGCCCTGGCTGTCCCCTAGGTTTCCCTTGGGGTGCCCTGAGTGTCCCTGGGCTGCCCTGGCTGTCCCCTAGGTGTCCCTGGGGGTGCCTTCGCTGTCCCTGGGGTGCCCTGGCTGTCCCCTAGGTGTCCCTGGGCGTCCCCTTGGTGTCCCTGAGGGTGCCCTTGCTGTCCCCTTGGTGTCCCTGGGTGTGCCCTGGGTGTCCCTGGGGATGCCCTGGCTGTCCCCTAGGTGTCCCTGGGGGTTCCCTGCGTGTCCCTTAGGTGTCCTTGGTGGTGCCCTGGCTGTCCCTAGGGTGGCATGGCTGTGCCCTCGGTGTCCCTGGGGGTGCCGTGGCTGTCCCTAGAGTGCCCTGGCTGTCCCCTAGGTGTCCCTGGGGGTGCCCTGGGTGTGCCTAGGGTGCCCTGGCTTTCCCCTAGGTGTCCCTGGGGGTGCCCTGGGTGTGCCTGGGGTGCCCTGGCTGTCACCTAGGTGTCCCTTGGGGTGCGCTGGCTGTCCCCTAGGTGTCCCTGGGGGTGCCCTGCCTCTCCCCTAGGTGTCCCTGGGGGTGCCCTGGGTGTCCCTGGGGGTACCCTGGCTGTCCCCTAGGTGTCCCTGGGGGTGCCCTGGGTGTCCCTGGGGGTGCCCTCGCTGTCCCTGGGGTGCCCTGGCTGTCCCCTAGGTGGCCCTGGGGGTGCCCTGGGTGTCCCTGGGGGTGCCCTGGAGGTCCCCTAGGTGTCCTTGGGAGTGCCCTGGCTGTCCCTGGGGTGCCCTGGCTGTCCCCAAGGTGTCCCTGGGGGTGCCCTGCCTGTCCTCTCGGTGTCCCTGGGGGTGCCCTGGGTGTCCCTGGGGGTGCCCTGGCTGTCCCCTAGGTGTCCCTGGGGGTGCCCTGGCTGTCCTCTAGGTGTCCCTGGGGGTGCCCTGGGTGTCCCTGGGGATGCCCTGGCTGTCCCCTAGGTGTCCCTGGCGTTGCCCTGGCTGTCCCTAGGGTGCCTTGGCTGTGCCCTAGGTGTCCCTGGGGGTGCCCTGGCTGTCTCTGGAGTGCCCTGGCTGTCCCCTAGGTGTCCCTGGGGGTGCCCTGGCTGTCCCCTAGGTGTCCCCTGGGGTTGCCCTGGCTGTCTTCTAGGTGTCCCTCGGGGTGCCCTGGCTGTCCCCTAGGTGTCCCTGGGGGTGCTCTGGCTGTCCCTAGGGTGCCCTGGCTGTGCCTTCGGTGTCTCTGGGGGTGCCCTAGGTGTCCCTGGGGGTGACCTCGGTGTCCCTGGGGGTGCCCTGGCTGTCCCCTAGGTGTCCCTGGGGGAGCCCTGGGTGTGCCTGGGGTGCCCTGGCTGTCCCCTAGGTGTCCTGGGGGGGCCCTGGCTGTCCCTGGGGTGCCCTGGCTGTCCCCTAGGTGGCCCTGGGGGTGCCCTGGGTGTCCCTGGGGGTGCCCTGGAGGTCCCCTAGGTGTCCCTGGGGGTGCCCTGGGTGTCCCGTCAGTGTCCCTGGGGTTGCCCTGCCTGTCCCCTAGGTGTCCCTGGGGGTGCTCGGCCTGTCCCCTAGGTGTCCCTGGGGGTGCCCTGGGTGTCCCTGGAGTGCCCTGGCTGTCCCCTAAATGTCCCTGGGGGTGCCCTGGCTGTCCCCTAGGTGTCCCTGGGGGTGTCCTGCCTTCCCCTCGGTGTCCCTGGGGGTGCACTGGCTTTCCCCTCGGTGTCCCTGGGGGTGCCCTGCCTGCCCCCTATGTGTCCCTGGGGGTGGCCTGGCTGTCTTTAGGGTGCCCTGGCTGTCCCCTAGGTGTCCCTGGGGGTGCCCTGCCTGTCCCCTAGGTGTCCCTGGGGGTGCCCTGGCTGTCCTCTAGGTGTCCCTGGGGGTGCCCTGGGTGTCCCTGGGGGTGCCCTGGCTGTCCCCTAGGTGTCCCTGGGGGTGCCCTGGCTGTCCTCTAGGTGTCCCTGGGGGTGCCCTGGGTGTCCCTGGGGATGCCCTGGCTGTCCCCTAGGTGTCCCCTGGCGTTGCGCTGGCTGTCCCTAGGGTGCCCTGCCTGTGCCCGTGGTGTCCCTGGGGGTGCTATGGCTGTCCCTCGGGTGCCCTGGCTGTCCCCTAGGTGTCCCTGGGGGTGCCCTGGCTGTCTCTGGAGTGCCCTGGCTGTCCCCTAGGTGTCCCTGGGGGTGCCCTGGCTGTCCCCTAGGTGTCCCTGGGGGTGCCCTGGTGTCCCTGGAGTGCCCTGGCTGTCCCCTAAATGTCCCTGGGAGTGCCCTGGCTTTCCCCTCGGTGTCCCTGGGGGTGCCCTGCCTGTCCCCTAGGTGTCCCTGGGGGTGACCTGGCTGTCTTTAGGGTGCCCTGGCTGTCCCCTAGTTGTCCCTGGGTGTGCCCTGCCTGTCCCCTAGGTGTCGTTCGGGGTGCCCTGGGTGTCCCTGGGCGTGCCCTGCCTGTCCCCTAGGTGTCCCTGGGGGTGCCCTGGGTGTCCCTGGGGTGCCCTGGCTGTCCCCTAGGGGTCTCTGGGGGTGCCCTGGCTGTCCCGTCAGTGTCCCTGGGGGTGCCCTGCCTGTCCCCTAGGTGTCCCTGGAGGTTCCCTGCCTGTCCTCTAGGTGTCCCCGGGGGTGCCCTGGGTGTCCCTGGAGTGCCCTGGCTGTCCCCTAAATGTCCCTGGGGGTGCTCTGGCTGTCCCCTAGGTGTCACTGAGGGTGTCCTGCCTTCCCCTAGGCGTCCCTGGGGGTGCCCTGGCTTTCCCCTCGGTGTCCCTGGGGGTGCCCTGCCTGTCCCCTAGATGTGCCTGGGGGTGCCCTGGGTGTCCCTGGGTGGGTGCTGGCTATCCCCTAGGTGTCCCTGGGGGGGCCCTGGCTGTCCCTGGTGTGCCCTGGCTGTCCCCTTGGTGTCCCTGGGGGGGCCCTGGCTGTCCCCTAGGTGTCCCTCGGGGTGCCCTTCCTGTCCTCTAGGTGTCCCTGGGGGTTCCCTGGCTGTCCCTCGGGTTCCCTGGCTGTCCCCTAGGTGTCCCTGGGGGTGGCTAGGGTGTCCCTGGGGTTCCCTGGCTGTCCCCTAGTTGTCCCTGTGGGGGCCCTGGGTATCCCTGGGGGTGCACAGGGTGTCAGTGGGGTTCCCTGGCTGTCCCGTACTTGTCCCTGGGGTTCCCTGGCTGTCCCCTAGGTTTCCCTGGGGGTGCCCTGAGTGTCCCTGGGCTGCCCTGGCTGTCCCCTAGGTGTCCCTGGGGGTGCCCTCGCTGTCCCTGGGGTGCCCTGGCTGTCCCCTAGGTGTCCCTGGGCGTCCCCTTGGTGTCCCTGGGGGTGCCCAGGGTGTCCCTTAGGTGTCCCTGGCGGTGCCCTTTCTGTCCCCTTGGTGTCCCTGGGGGTGCCCTGGGTGTCCCTGGGGATGCCCTGGCTGTCCCCTAGGTGTCCCTGGGAGTTCCCTGCGTGTCCCTTAGGTGTCCTTAGGGGTGCCCTGGCTGAACCTAGGGTGGCATGGCTGTGCCCTCGGTGTCCCTGGGGGTGCCCTGGGTGTGCCTGGGGTGCCCTGGCTGTCCCCTAGGTGTCCCTGGGGGTGCCCTGGCTGTCCCCTAAGTGTCTCTGGGGGTGCCCTGGGTGTCCCTGGGGTGCCCTGGCTGTCCCCTAGTTGTCCCTGGGGGGGCCCTGGCTGTCCCCCTAGGTGTCCCTGGGGGTGCCCTGCCTGTCCCCTAGGTGTCCCTGGGGATGCCCTGGCTGTCTTCTAGGTGTCCCTGGGGGTGCCCTGGGTGTCCCTGGGGATGCCCTGGCTGTCCCCTAGGTGTCCCTGGGGGTGCCCTGGCTGTCCCTAGGGTGCCCTGGCTGTGCCCTTGGTGTCCCTGGGGGTGCCCTGGCTGTCTCTGGAGTGCCCTGGCTGTCCGCTAGGTGTCCCTGGGGGTGCCCTGGGTGTCCCTGGGGGTCCCTGGCTGTCCCCTAGGTGTCACTGGGGGTGCCCTGGCTGTCCTCTAGGTGTCCCTGGGGGTGCCCTGCGTGTCCCTGGGGTGCCCTAGCTGTCCCCTAGGTGTCCCTGGGAGTTGCCCTGGCTGTCCCCTAGGTGTCCCTGGGGGTGTCCTGCCTGTCCCCTAGGTGTCCCTGGGGGTGCCCTGGCTGTCCTCTAGGTGTCCCTGGGGGTGCCCTAGGTGTCCCTGGGGGTGCCCTGGCTGTCCCCTAGGTGTCCCTGGGGGTGCCCTGGCTGTCCTCTAGGTGTCCCTGGGGGTGCCCTGGGTGTCCCTGGGGATGCCCTGGCTGTCCCCTAGGTGTCCCTGGCGTTGCCCTGGCTGTCCCTAGGGTGCCCTGGCTGTGCCCTTGGTGTCCCTGGGGGTGCTCTGGCTGTCCCTCGGGTGCCCTGGCTGTCCCCTAGGTGTCCCTGGGGGTGCCCTGGCTGTCTCTGGAGTGCCCTGGCTGTCCCCTAGGTGTCCCTGGGGGTGCCCTGGCTGTCCCCTAGGTGTCCCTGGGGTTGCCCTGGCTGTCTTCTAGGTGTCCCTGGGGGTGCCCTGGCTGTCCCCTAGGTGTCCCTGGGGGTGCCCTGGCTGTCCCTAGGGTGCCCTGGCTGTGCCTTCGGTGTCTCTGGGGGTGCCCTAGGTGTCCCTGGGGGTGACCTCGGTGTCCCTGGGGGTCCCCTGGCTGTCCACTAGGTGTCCCTAGGGGAGCCCTGGGTGTGCCTGGGGTGCCCTGGCTGTCCCCTAGGTGGCCCTGGGGGTGCCCTGGGTGTCCCTGGGGGTGCCCTGGAGGTCCCCTAAGTGTCCCTGGGGGTGCCCTGGGTGTCCCTGGTGTGCCCTGGCTGTCCCCTAGGTGTCCCTGTGGGTGCCCAGAGTGTCCCTGGGAGTTCCCTGGCTGTCCCCTAGGGGTCTCTGGGGGTGCCCTGGCTGTCCCGTCAGTGTCCCTGGGAATGCCCTGCCTGTCCCCTAGGTGTCCCTGGGGGTCCCCTTGGTGTCCCTGGGGGTGCCCAGGGTGTTCCTTCGGTGTCCCTGGGGGTGCCCTGGCTGTCCCTGGGGTGCTCTGGATGTCCCCTTGGTGTCCCTGGGGGTGCCCTGGCTGTCCCTAGGGTGCCCTGGCTGTCACCTAGGTGTCCCTTGGGGTGCGCTGGTGTCCCTCGGGGTGCCCTGGCGTTCCCCTAGGTGTCCCTGGGGGTGCCCTGGCTGTCCCTGGAGTGCCCTGGCTGTCCCCTAGGTGTCCCTGGGGTTGCCCTGGGTGTCCCTGGGGGTGCCCTCGCTGTCCCTGGGGTGCCCTGGCTGTCCCCTAGGTGGCCCTGGGGGTGCCCTGGGTGTCCCTGGGGGTGCCCTGGAGGTCCCCTAGGTGTCCTTGGGGGTGCCCTGACTGTCCCTGGGGTGCCCTGGCTGTCCCCAAGGAGTCCCTGGGAATGCCCTGCCTGTCCTCTAGGTGTCCCTGGGGGCCCTGGGTGTCCCTGGGGATGCCCTGGCTGTCCCCTAGGTGTCCCTGGCGTTGCCCTGGCTGTCCCTAGGGTGCCCTGGCTGTGGCCTTGGTGTCCCTGGGGGTGCTCTGGCTGTCCTTCGGGTGCCCTGGCTGTCCCCTAGGTGTCCCTGGGGGTGCCCTGGCTGTCTCTGGAGTGCCCTGGCTGTCCCCTAGGTGTCCCTGGGGGTGCCCTGGCTGTCCCCTAGGTGTCCCTGGGGTTGCCCTGGCTGTGTTCTAGGTGTCCCTGGGGGTGCCCTGGCTGTCCCCTAGGTGTCCCTGGGGGTGCCCTGGCTGTCCCTAGGGTGCCCTGGCTGTGCCTTCGGTGTCTCTGGGCGTGCCCTAGGTGTCCCTGGGGGTGACCTCGGTGTCCCTGGGGGTGCCCTGGCTGTCCCCTAGGTGTCCCTGGGGGAGCCCTGGGTGTGCCTGGGGTGCCCTGGCTGTCCCCTAAATGTCCCTGGGGGTGCCCTCGCTGTCCCTGGGGTGCCCTGGCTGTCCCCTAGGTGTCCCTGGGGGGGCCCTGGCTGTCCCTGGGGTGCCCTGGCTGTCCCCTAGGTTGCCCTGGGGGTGGCCTGTGTGTCCCTGGGGGTGCCCTTGAGGTCCCCTAGGTGTCCCTGGGGGTGCCCTGGGTGTCCCTGGTGTGCCCTGGCTGTCTCCTAGGTGTCCCTGTGGGTGCCCAGAGTGTCCCTGGGAGTGCCCTGGCTGTCCCCTAGGGGTCTCTGGGGGTGCCCTGGCTGTCCCGTCAGTGTCCCTGGGAATGCCCTGCCTGTCCCCTAGGTGTCCCTGGGGGTGCTCGGCCTGTCCCCTAGGTGTCCCTGGGGGTGCCCTGGGTGTCCCTGGAGTGCCCTGGCTGTCCCCTAAATGTCCCTGGGGGTGCCCTGGCTGTCCCCTAGGTGTCCCTGGGGGTGTCCTGCCTTCCCCTCGGTGTCCCTGGGGGTGCACTGGCTTTCCCCTCGGTGTCCCTGGGGGTGCCCTGCCTGCCCCCTATGTGTCCCTGGGGGTGGCCTGGCTGTCTTTAGGGTGCCCTGGCTGTCCCCTAGGTGTCCCTGGGGGTGCCCTGCCTGTCCCCTAGGTGTCCCTGGGGGTGCCCTGGCTGTCCTCTAGGTGTCCCTGGGGGTGCCCTGGGTGTCCCTGGGGGTGCCCTGGCTGTCCCCTAGGTGTCCCTGGGGGTGCCCTGGCTGTCCTCTAGGTGTCCCTGGGGGTGCCCTGGGTGTCCCTGGGGATGCCCTGGCTGTCCCCTAGGTGTCCCTGGCGTTGCGCTGGCTGTCCCTAGGGTGCCCTGCCTGTGCCCGTGGTGTCCCTGGGGGTGCTATGGCTGTCCCTCGGGTGCCCTGGCTGTCCCCTAGGTGTCCCTGGGGGTGCCCTGGCTGTCTCTGGAGTGCCCTGGCTGTCCCCTAGGTGTCCCTGGGGGTGCCCTGGCTGTCCCCTAGGTGTCCCTGGGGGTGCCCTGGGTGTCCCTGGAGTGCCCTGGCTGTCCCCTAAATGTCCCTGGGAGTGCCCTGGCTTTCCCCTCGGTGTCCCTGGGGGTGCCCTGCCTGTCCCCTAGGTGTCCCTGGGGGTGACCTGGCTGTCTTTAGGGTGCCCTGGCTGTCCCCTAGTTGTCCCTGGGTGTGCCCTGCCTGTCCCCTAGGTGTCGTTCGGGGTGCCCTGGGTGTCCCTGGGCGTGCCCTGCCTGTCCCCTAGGTGTCCCTGGGGGTGCCCTGGGTGTCCCTGGGGTGCCCTGGCTGTCCCCTAGGGGTCTCTGGGGGTGCCCTGGCTGTCCCGTCAGTGTCCCTGGGGGTGCCCTGCCTGTCCCCTAGGTGTCCCTGGAGGTTCCCTGCCTGTCCTCTAGGTGTCCCCGGGGGTGCCCTGGGTGTCCCTGGAGTGCCCTGGCTGTCCCCTAAATGTCCCTGGGGGTGCTCTGGCTGTCCCCTAGGTGTCACTGAGGGTGTCCTGCCTTCCCCTAGGCGTCCCTGGGGGTGCCCTGGCTTTCCCCTCGGTGTCCCTGGGGGTGCCCTGCCTGTCCCCTAGATGTGCCTGGGGGTGCCCTGGGTGTCCCTGGGTGGGTGCTGGCTATCCCCTAGGTGTCCCTGGGGGGGCCCTGGCTGTCCCTGGTGTGCCCTGGCTGTCCCCTTGGTGTCCCTGGGGGGGCCCTGGCTGTCCCCTAGGTGTCCCTCGGGGTGCCCTTCCTGTCCTCTAGGTGTCCCTGGGGGTTCCCTGGCTGTCCCTCGGGTTCCCTGGCTGTCCCCTAGGTGTCCCTGGGGGTGGCTAGGGTGTCCCTGGGGTTCCCTGGCTGTCCCCTAGTTGTCCCTGTGGGGGCCCTGGGTATCCCTGGGGGTGCACAGGGTGTCAGTGGGGTTCCCTGGCTGTCCCGTACTTGTCCCTGGGGTTCCCTGGCTGTCCCCTAGGTTTCCCTGGGGGTGCCCTGAGTGTCCCTGGGCTGCCCTGGCTGTCCCCTAGGTGTCCCTGGGGGTGCCCTCGCTGTCCCTGGGGTGCCCTGGCTGTCCCCTAGGTGTCCCTGGGCGTCCCCTTGGTGTCCCTGGGGGTGCCCAGGGTGTCCCTTAGGTGTCCCTGGCGGTGCCCTTTCTGTCCCCTTGGTGTCCCTGGGGGTGCCCTGGGTGTCCCTGGGGATGCCCTGGCTGTCCCCTAGGTGTCCCTGGGAGTTCCCTGCGTGTCCCTTAGGTGTCCTTAGGGGTGCCCTGGCTGAACCTAGGGTGGCATGGCTGTGCCCTCGGTGTCCCTGGGGGTGCCCTGGGTGTGCCTGGGGTGCCCTGGCTGTCCCCTAGGTGTCCCTGGGGGTGCCCTGGCTGTCCCCTAAGTGTCTCTGGGGGTGCCCTGGGTGTCCCTGGGGTGCCCTGGCTGTCCCCTAGTTGTCCCTGGGGGGGCCCTGGCTGTCCCCTAGGTGTCCCTGGGGGTGCCCTGCCTGTCCCCTAGGTGTCCCTGGGGATGCCCTGGCTGTCTTCTAGGTGTCCCTGGGGGTGCCCTGGGTGTCCCTGGGGATGCCCTGGCTGTCCCCTAGGTGTCCCTGGGGGTGCCCTGGCTGTCCCTAGGGTGCCCTGGCTGTGCCCTTGGTGTCCCTGGGGGTGCCCTGGCTGTCTCTGGAGTGCCCTGGCTGTCCGCTAGGTGTCCCTGGGGGTGCCCTGGGTGTCCCTGGGGGTCCCTGGCTGTCCCCTAGGTGTCACTGGGGGTGCCCTGGCTGTCCTCTAGGTGTCCCTGGGGGTGCCCTGCGTGTCCCTGGGGTGCCCTAGCTGTCCCCTAGGTGTCCCTGGGAGTTGCCCTGGCTGTCCCTTAGGTG
This sequence comes from Chamaea fasciata, assembly GCF_029207755.1. Taxonomy (NCBI): domain Eukaryota; kingdom Metazoa; phylum Chordata; class Aves; order Passeriformes; family Sylviidae; genus Chamaea; species Chamaea fasciata. The sequence continues at coordinate 87,899 of NW_027094414.1, forward strand.
TCCCTGGGGGTGTCCTGCCTGTCCCCTACGTGTCCCTGGGGGTGCCCTGGCTGTCCTCTAGGTGTCCCTGGGGGTGCCCTAGGTGTCCCTGGGGGTGCCCTGGCTGTCCCCTAGGTGTCCCTGGGGGTGCCCTGGCTGTCCTCTAGGTGTCCCTGGGGGTGCCCTGGGTGTCCCTGGGGATGCCCTGGCTGTCCCCTAGGTGTCCCTGGCGTTGCCCTGGCTGTCCCTAGGGTGCCCTGGCTGTGCCCTTGGTGTCCCTGGGGGTGCTCTGGCTGTCCCTCGGGTGCCCTGGCTGTCCCCTAGGTGTCCCTGGGGGTGCCCTGGCTGTCTCTGGAGTGCCCTGGCTGTCCCCTAGGTGTCCCTGGGGGTGCCCTGGCTGTCCCCTAGGTGTCCCTGGGGTTGCCCTGGCTGTCTTCTAGGTGTCCCTGGGGGTGCCCTGGCTGTCCCCTAGGTGTCCCTGGGGGTGCCCTGGCTGTCCCTAGGGTGCCCTGGCTGTGCCTTCGGTGTCTCTGGGGGTGCCCTAGGTGTCCCTGGGGGTGACCTCGGTGTCCCTGGGGGTCCCCTGGCTGTCCACTAGGTGTCCCTAGGGGAGCCCTGGGTGTGCCTGGGGTGCCCTGGCTGTCCCCTAGGTGGCCCTGGGGGTGCCCTGGGTGTCCCTGGGGGTGCCCTGGAGGTCCCCTAAGTGTCCCTGGGGGTGCCCTGGGTGTCCCTGGTGTGCCCTGGCTGTCCCCTAGGTGTCCCTGTGGGTGCCCAGAGTGTCCCTGGGAGTTCCCTGGCTGTCCCCTAGGGGTCTCTGGGGGTGCCCTGGCTGTCCCGTCAGTGTCCCTGGGAATGCCCTGCCTGTCCCCTAGGTGTCCCTGGGGGTCCCCTTGGTGTCCCTGGGGGTGCCCAGGGTGTTCCTTCGGTGTCCCTGGGGGTGCCCTGGCTGTCCCTGGGGTGCTCTGGATGTCCCCTTGGTGTCCCTGGGGGTGCCCTGGCTGTCCCTAGGGTGCCCTGGCTGTCACCTAGGTGTCCCTTGGGGTGCGCTGGTGTCCCTCGGGGTGCCCTGGCGTTCCCCTAGGTGTCCCTGGGGGTGCCCTGGCTGTCCCTGGAGTGCCCTGGCTGTCCCCTAGGTGTCCCTGGGGTTGCCCTGGGTGTCCCTGGGGGTGCCCTCGCTGTCCCTGGGGTGCCCTGGCTGTCCCCTAGGTGGCCCTGGGGGTGCCCTGGGTGTCCCTGGGGGTGCCCTGGAGGTCCCCTAGGTGTCCTTGGGGGTGCCCTGACTGTCCCTGGGGTGCCCTGGCTGTCCCCAAGGAGTCCCTGGGAATGCCCTGCCTGTCCTCTAGGTGTCCCTGGGGGCCCTGGGTGTCCCTGGGGATGCCCTGGCTGTCCCCTAGGTGTCCCTGGCGTTGCCCTGGCTGTCCCTAGGGTGCCCTGGCTGTGGCCTTGGTGTCCCTGGGGGTGCTCTGGCTGTCCTTCGGGTGCCCTGGCTGTCCCCTAGGTGTCCCTGGGGGTGCCCTGGCTGTCTCTGGAGTGCCCTGGCTGTCCCCTAGGTGTCCCTGGGGGTGCCCTGGCTGTCCCCTAGGTGTCCCTGGGGTTGCCCTGGCTGTGTTCTAGGTGTCCCTGGGGGTGCCCTGGCTGTCCCCTAGGTGTCCCTGGGGGTGCCCTGGCTGTCCCTAGGGTGCCCTGGCTGTGCCTTCGGTGTCTCTGGGCGTGCCCTAGGTGTCCCTGGGGGTGACCTCGGTGTCCCTGGGGGTGCCCTGGCTGTCCCCTAGGTGTCCCTGGGGGAGCCCTGGGTGTGCCTGGGGTGCCCTGGCTGTCCCCTAAATGTCCCTGGGGGTGCCCTCGCTGTCCCTGGGGTGCCCTGGCTGTCCCCTAGGTGTCCCTGGGGGGGCCCTGGCTGTCCCTGGGGTGCCCTGGCTGTCCCCTAGGTTGCCCTGGGGGTGGCCTGTGTGTCCCTGGGGGTGCCCTTGAGGTCCCCTAGGTGTCCCTGGGGGTGCCCTGGGTGTCCCTGGTGTGCCCTGGCTGTCTCCTAGGTGTCCCTGTGGGTGCCCAGAGTGTCCCTGGGAGTGCCCTGGCTGTCCCCTAGGGGTCTCTGGGGGTGCCCTGGCTGTCCCGTCAGTGTCCCTGGGAATGCCCTGCCTGTCCCCTAGGTGTCCCTGGGGGTCCCCTTGGTGTCCCTGGGAGTGCCCTGGCTGTGCCCTCGGTGTCCCTGGGGGTGCCCTGGCTGTCCCTAGGATGCCCTGGCTGTCTCCTAGGTGTCCCTGGGTGTGCCCTGGGTGTCCCTGGGCGTGCACAGGGTGTCCCTGGGGTTCCCTGGCTGTCCCCTAGGTGTCCCGGGATGGGCCCTGGCTGTCCCCTAGGAGTCCCTGGGGGTGCACAGGGTGTCCCTGGGGTTCCCTGGTTGTCCCCTAGGTGTCTCTGGGGGGGCCCTGGTGTCCCTGGGTTGCCCTGGCTGTCCCCTAGGTGTCCTTGCCTGGCTCGTATCCTCGACTCCACCTCCGGCGCCATGGTGACTCCCCTCCCAGTCTGGACCATTGTGGCCTCACCCCCTCCCCTGGGGCCATCCGACCCATCCCAGTATAGACCAGTAAGGCATCGAGTGGCCACCATGGACCCCCACACGCCTGCCCGTTCATCCCAGTTCATCCCAGTCCACTCTTTGTCCATCCCAGGTTTCTCTGGTCACCCTCCCAGTGCTCTCAGTCCATCCCAGTCCCGCAGGTGTTGGTGCTTGGGGCTTGATGAGCTGGTGCCTGTCCGCAACTGTGGAGCGGCTCAAACGGGACCTCAGGGTGAGGGGGGCGCGGATTTGGGGGGATCCTGGGGGTCCTGAGTTGTCGTGGAGGGGGTTTTTGGGTTGTGGGGGGTCTGGGGGGCGTCCTGGGGGCTGCTTTGGGTGCTTTGGGGGGTATTCGGGAGGTTTGGGCGGCCCATTTCAGGCATCAAAGAACCTGAGGAGGGTTTTGATAGCTCCTGGAGGTGGAGGCGGCCGTGGGGGTGAGCTGGCTGTCCCAGGGGGTTCCTGGCTGTCCCTCGATGTCCCTGGGGTGCCCTGGCTGTCACTTAGGTGTCCCTCGGGGTGCCCTGGCTGTCCCTAGGGTGCCCTGGCTGTCCCCTAGGTGTCCCTGGGGTGCCCTGACTGTCCCTAGGTGTCCCTGGGGGTGTCCTGCCTTGCCCTAGGTGTCCCTGGGGGTGCCCTGGCTGTCCTCTCCGTGTCCCTGGGGGTGCCCTGGGTGTCCCTGGGGTGCCCTGGCTGACCCCAAGGTGTCCCTTGGGGTGCCCAGAGTGTCCCTAGGAGGTCCCTGGCTGTCCCCTAGGGGTCTCTGGGGGTGCCCTGGCTGTCCCTAGGGTGCCATGGCTGTCCCTAGGGTGCCCTGGCTGTCCTTTCGGTGTCCCTGGGGGTGCCCTGGGTGTCCCTGGGTACACCTGGCTGTCCCCTAGGTGTCCCTGGGGGAGCCCTGGCTGTCCCCTAGGTGTCCCTGGGGGTACCCTGGGTGTCCCTGGGCTGCCCTGGGGTGCCCTGCCTGTCCCCTAGGTGTCCCTGGGCTGCCCTTGCTGTCCCTGGGGGTGCCCTGCCTCTCCTCTCGGTGTCCCTGGGGGTGCCCTGGCTGTGCCCTCGGTGTCCCTGGGGGTGTCCTGGCTGTCCCTGGAGTGCCCTGGCTGTCCCCTAGTTGTCCCTGGGGGGGCCCTGGCTGTCCCCTAGGTGTCCCTGGGGGTGCCCTGCCTGTCCCCTAGGTGTTCCTGGGGATGCCCTGGCTGTCCTCTAGGTGTCCCTGGGGGTGCCCTGGGTGTCCCTGGGGATGCCCTGGCTGTCCCCTAGGTGTCCCTGGGGGTGCGCTGGGTGTCCCTAGGGTGCCCTGGCTGTGCCCTTGGTGTCCCTGCGGGTGCTCTGGCTGTCCCACGGGTGCCCTGGCTAACCCCTAGGTGTCCCTGGGGGTGCCCTGGTGTCCCTCGGGGTGCCGTGGGTGTCCCCTAGGTGTCCCTGGGGGTGCCCTGGCTGTCCCCTAGGCGTCACTGGGGGTGCCCTGGCTGTCCTCTAGGTGTCCCTGAGGGTGCCCTGTGTGTCCCTGGGGGTGCCCTGGCGGTCCCTGAGGTGCCCTGGCTGTCTTCAAGGTGTCCCTGTGGGTGCCCAGAGTGTCCCTGGGAGTGCCCTGGCTGTCCCCTAGGGGTCTCTGGGGGTGCCCTGGCTGTCCCGTCAGTGTCCCTGGGGGTGCCCTGCCTGTCCCCTAGGTGTCCCTAGGGGTGCTCGGCCTGTCCCCTAGGTGTCTCTGGGGGTGCCCTGGGTGTCCCTGGAGTGCCCTGGCTGTCCCCTAAATGTCCCTGGGGGTGCCCTGGCTGTCCTCTAGGTGTCCCTGGGGGTGCCCTGCCTGTCCCCTAGGTGTCCCTGGGCGTGCCCTGGCTGTCTTTAGGGTGCCCTGGCTGTCCCCTAGGTGTCCCTGGGGGTGCCCTTGGTGTCCCAGGAGTGCCCTGGCTGTCCCCTAGCTGTCCCTGGGGGGGCCCTGGCTGTCCCCTAGGTGTCTCTGGGGGTGCCCTGCCTGTCCCCTAGGTGTCCCTGGGGGTGCCCTGGCTGTCGTCTAGGTGTCCCTGGGGGTGCCCTGGGTGTCCCTGGGGATGCCCTGGCTGTCCCCTAGGTGTCCCTGGCGTTGCCCTGGCTGTCCCTAGGGTGCCCTGGCTGTGCCCTTGGTGTCCCTGGTGGTGCTCTGGCTGTCCTTCGGGTGCCCTGGCTGTCCCCTAGGTGTCCCTGGGGGTGCCCTGGCTGTCTCTGGCGTGCCCTGGCTGTCCCCTAGGTGTCCCTGGGGGTGCCCTGGCTGTCCCCTAGGTGTCCCTGGGGTTGCCCTGGCTGTCTTCTAGGTGTCCCTGGGGTTGCCCTGGCTGTCCCCTAGGTGTCCCTGGGGGAGCCCTGGGTGTGCCTGGGGTGCCCTGCCTGTCCCCTAGGTGTCCCTGGGGGTTCCCTGCCTGTTCCCTAGGTGTCCCTGGGGGTGCCCTGGGTGTCCCTGGAGTGCCCTGGCTGTCCCCTAAATGTCCCTGGGGGTGCCCTGGCTGTCCCCTAGGTGTCACTGAGGGTGTCCTGCCTTCCCCTAGGCGTCCCTGGGGGTGCCCTGGCTTTCCCCTCGGTGTCCCTGGGGGTGCCCTGCCTGTCCCCTAGATGTCCCTGGGGGTGCCCTGGGTGTCCCTGGGGGGGCGCTGGCTATCCCCTAGGTGTCCCTGGGGGGGCCCTGGCTGTCCCTGGTGTGCCCTGGCTGTCCCCTTGATGTCCCTGGGGGGACCCTGGCTGTCCCCTAGGTGTCCCTGGGGGTGCCCTTCCTGTCCTCTAGGTGTCCCTGGGGGTTCCGTGGCTGTCCCTCGGGTTCCCCGGCTGTCCCCTAGGTGTCCCTGGGGGTGGCTAGGGTGTTTCTGGGGTTCCCTGGCTGTCCCCTAGGTGTCCCTGGGGGGGCCCTGGGTGTCCCTGGGGGTGCACAGGGTGTCAGTGGGGTTCCCTGGCTGTCCTGTACTTGTCCCTGGGGTTCCCTGGCTGTCCCCTAGGTGTCCCTGGGCGTCCCCTTGGTGTCCCTGGGGGTGCCCAGGGTGTCCCTTAGGTGTCCCTGGGGGTGCCCTTGCTGTCCCCTTGGTGTCCCTGGGGGTGCCCTGGGTGTCCCTGGGGATGCCCTGGCTGTCCCCTAGGTGTCCCTGGGGGTTCCCTGCGTGTCCCCTAGGTGTCCTTGGGGGTGCCCTGGCTGTCCCTAGGGTGGCAAGGCTGTGCCCTCGGTGTCCCTGGGGGTGCCCTGGCTGTCCCTAGGGGGCCGTGGCTGTCCCCTAGGTGTCCCTGGGGGTGCCCTGGGTGTGCCTGGGGTGCCCTGGCTGTCCCCTAGGTGCCCTTGGGGGTGCCCTGGCTGTCCCCGAAGTATCCCTGGGGGTGCCCTGGGTGTCCCTGGGGTGCCCTGGCTGTCCCCTAGTTGTCCCTGGGGGGGCCCTGGCTGTCCCCTAGGTGTCCCTGGGGGTGCCCTGCCTGTCCCCTAGGTGTCCCTGGGGTTGCCCTGGCTGTCCTCTAGGTGTCCCTGCGGGTGCCCTGGGTGTCCCTGGGGATGCCCTGGCTGTCCCCTAGGTGTCCCTGGGGGTGCGCTGGGTGTCCCTAGGGTGCCCTGGCTGTGCCCTTGGTGTCCCTGGGGGTGCTCTGGCTGTCCCTCGGGTGCCCTGGCTGTCCCCTAGGTGTCCCTGGGGGTGCCCTGGCTGTCTCTGGAGTGCCCTGGCTGTCCCCTAAGTGTCCCTGGGGGTGCCCTGGCTGTCCCTGGAGTGCCCTGGCTGTCCCCTTGGTGTCCCTGGGAGTGCCCTGGCTGTCCCCTAGGTGTCCCTGGCGGTGCCCTGGCTGTCCCCTAGGTGTCCCTGGGGGTGCCCTGCCTCTCCCCTAGGTGTCCCTGGGGGTGCCCTGGCTGTCCCCTAGGTGTCCCTGGGGGTGCCCTGGGTGTCCCTGGGGGTGCCCTGGCTGTCCCCTAGGTGTCCCTGGGGGTGCCCTGGGTGTCCCTGGGGGTGCCCTCGCTGTCCCTGGGGTGCCCTGGCTGTCCCCTAGGTGGCCCTGGGGTGCCCTGGGTGTCCCTGGGGGTGCCCTGGCTGTCCCCAAGGTGTCCCTGGGGGTGCCCTGCCTGTCCTCTCGGTGTCCCTGGGGGTGCCCTGGCTGTGCCCTCGGTGTCCCTGGGGGTGCCCTGTCTGTCCCTAGGGTGCCCTGGCTGTCCCTAGGGTTCCATGGCTGTCCCTAGGGTGCCCTGGCTGTCCTTTCGGTGTCCCTGGGGGTGCCCTGGGTGTCCCTGGGTAGACCTGGCTGTCCCCTAGGTGTCCCTGGGGGGGCCCTGGCTGTCCCCTAGGTGTCCCTGGGGGGGCCCTGGGTGTCCCTGGGGTGCCCGGGAGGTCCCCTACGTGTCCCTGAGGTACCCTGGGTGTCCCTGGGCTGCCCTGGGGTGCCCTGCCTGTCCTCTAGGTGTCCCTGGGCTGCCCTGGCTGTCCCTGGGGGTGCCCTGCCTGTCCTCTCGGTGTCCCTGGGGGTGTCCTGGCTGTCCCTGGAGTGCCCTGGCTGTCCCCTAGTTGTCCCTGGGGGGGCCCTGGCTGTCCCCTAGATGTCCCTGGGGGTGCCCTGCCTGTCCCCTAGGTGTCCCTGGGGATGCCCTGGCGGTCCTCTAGGTGTCCCTGGGGGTGCCCTGGGTGTCCCTGGGGATGCCCTGGCTGTCCCCTAGGTGTCCCTGGGGGTGCGCTGGGTGTCCCTAGGGTGCCCTGGCTGTGCCCTTGGTGTCCCTGCGGGTGCTCTGGCTGTCCCTCGGGTGCCCTGTCTGTCCCCTAGGTGTCCCTGGGGGTGCCCTGGTGTCCCTCGGGGTGCCCTGGGTGTCCCCTAGGTGTCCCTGGGGGTGCCCTCGCTGTCCCCTAGGCGTCACTGGGGGTGCCCTGGCTGTCCTCTAGGTGTCCCTGAGGGTGCCCTGCGTGTCCCTGGGGTGCCCTGGCTGTCCCCTAGGTGTCCCTGGGGGTGCCCTGGCTGTCCCCTTCGTGTCCCTGGGCGTGCCCTGGGTGTCCCTGGGGGTGCCCTGGCGGTCCCTAGGGTGCCCTGGCTGTCCCCTAGGTGTCCCTGGGGGTGCCCTGGATGTCCCTGAGGTGCCCTGGCTGTCTTCAAGGTGTCCCTGTGGGTGCCCAGAGTGTCCCTGGGAGTGCCCTGGCTGTCCCCTAGGGGTCTCTGGGGGTGCCCTGGCTGTCCCGTCAGTGTCCCTGGGGGTGCCCTGCCTGTCCCCTAGGTGTCCCTGGGGGTGCTCGGCCTGTCCCCTAGGTGTCCCTGGGGGTGCCCTGAGTGTCCCTGGAGTGCCCTGGCTGTCCCCTAAATGTCCCTGGGGGTGCCCTGGCTGTCCCCAAGGTGTCCCTGGGGGTGCCCTGCCTGTCCCCTAGGTGTCCCTGGGGGTGCCCTGGCTGTCTTTAGGGTGCCCTGGCTGTCCCCTAGGTGTCCCTGGGGGTGCCCTTGGTGTCCCTGGAGTGCCCTGGCTGTCCCCTAGTTGTCCCTGGGGGGGCCCTGGCTGTCCCCTAGGTGTCTCTGGGGGTGCCCTGCCTGTCCCCTAGGTGTCCCTGGGGGTGCCCTGGCTGTCCTCTAGGTGTCCCTGGGGGTGCCCTGGGTGTCCCTGGGGATGCCCTCGCTGTCCCTAGGGTGCCCTGGCTGTGCCCTTGGTGTCCCTGGGGGTGCTCTGGCTGTCCTTCGGGTGCCCTGGCTGTCCCCTAGGTGTCCCTGGGGGTGCCCTGGCTGTCTCTGGAGTGCCCTGGCTGTCCCCTAGGTGTCCCTGGGGCTGCCCTGGCTGTCCCCTAGGTGTCCCTGGGGTTGCCCTGGCTGTCTTCTAGGTGTCCCTGGGGGTGCCCTGGCTGTCCCCTAGGTGTCCCTGGCGGAGCCCTGGCTGTCCCTAGGGTGCCCTGGCTGTGCCTTCGGTGTCTCTGGGGGTGCCCTAGGTGTCCCTGGGGGTGACCTCGGTGTCCCTGGGGGTGGCCTGGCTGTCCCCTAGGTGTCCCTGGGGGAGCCCTGGGTGTGCCTGGGGTGCCCTGGCTGTCCCCTAGGTGTCCCTGGGGGGGCCCTGGCTGTCCCTGGGGTGCCCTGGCTGTACCCTAGGTGGCCCTGGGGGTGCCCTGGGTGTTCCTGGGAGTGCCCTGGCTGTCCCCTAGGGGTCTCTGGGGGTGCCCTGGCTGTCCCCTAGGTGTCCCTGGGGGTGCCCTGGCTGTCCCCTAGGTGTCCCTGGGGGTGCCCTGGGTGTCCCTGGGGGTGCCCTGGCTGTCCCCTAGGGGTCTCTGGGGGTGCCCTGGCTGTCCCGTCAGTGTCCCTGGGGGTGCCCTGCCTGTCCCTTAGGTGTCCCTGGGTGTGCCCTGGCTGTCCCTAGGGTGCCCTGGCTGTGCCCTCGGTGTCTCTGGGGGTGCCCTGGCTGTCCCTAGGGTGCCATGGCTGTCCCTAGGGTGCCCTGGCTGTCCCCTCGGTGTCCCTGGGGGTGCCCTGGGTGTCCCTGGGTAGCCCTGGCTGTCCACTAGGTGTCCCTGGGGGGGCCCTGGCTGTCCCCTAGGTGTCCCTGGGGGGGCCCTGGGTGTCCCTGGGGTGCCCGGGAGGTCCCCTACGTGTCCCTGGGGTGCCCTGGCTGTCCCTGGGCTGCCCTGGGGTGCCCTGCCTGTCCCCTAGGTGTCCCTGGGCTGCCCTGGCTGTCCTTGGGGTGCCCTGGCTGTCCTTGGAGTCCCATAGGGTGCCCTGGCTGTCCCGTAGGTGTCCCTGGGGTGCCATGGCTGTCCCCTCAGTGTCCCTGGGGGTGCCCTGGCTCTCCCCTAGGGGTCCCTGAGGGTGCCCTGGGTGTCCCTGGCGTGCCCTGGCTGTCCTCTAGGTGTCCCTGGGGGGGCCCTGGCTGTCCCCTAGGCGTCCCTGGGGGTGCCCTGGCTGTCCCCTAGGTGTCCCTGGGGGTGCCCTGGCTGTGCCCTAGGTGTCCCTGGGGGGGCCCTGGCTGTCCCCTAGGCGTCCCTGGGGGTGCTCTGGCTGTCCCTGGGGTGCCCTGGCTGTCCCCTAGGTGTCCCTGGGGGTGCCCTGGCTGTCCCTGGGGTGCCCTGACTGTCCCCTAGATGTCCCTGGAGGTCGCCTTGGTGTCCCTGGGAATGCCCTCGCTGTCCCTGGGGTGCCCTGGCTGTCCCCTAGGTGTCCCTGGTGGTGCCCTGGTGTCCCTCGGGGTGCCCTGGCTGTCCCCTAGGTGTCCCTGGGGGTGCCGTTGGTGTGCCTGGGGTGCTCTGTCTGTCCTCTAGGTGTCCCTGGGGTTGCCCTGGGTGTCCCTGGGGTGCCCTGGATGTCCCCTTGGTGTCCCTGGGGGTGCCCTGGCTGTCCCGTAGGTGTCCCTGGGGGTGCCCTGGCTGTCCCCTAGGTGTCCCTGGGGTTGCCCTGCCTGTCTTCTAGGTGTCCCTGGGGTTGCCCTGGCTGTCTTCTAGGTGTCCCTGGGGGTGCCCTTGCTGTCCCCTAGGTGTCCCTGGGGGTGCCCTGGCTGTCCCGAGGGTGCACTGGCTGTGCCTTCGGTGTCTCTGGGGGTGCCCTAGGTGTCCCTGGGGGTGACCTTGGTGTCCCTGGGGGTGCCCTGGCTGTCCCCTAGGTGTCCCTGGGGGGGCCCTGGCTTTCCCTGGGGTGCCCTGGCTGTCCCCTAGGTGGCCCTGGGGGTGCCCTGGGTGTCCCTGGGGGTGCCCTGGAGGTCCCCAAAGTGTCCCTGTGGGTGCCCAGAGTGTCCCTGGGAGTGCCCTGGCTGTCCCCTAGGGGTCTCTGGGCGTGCCCTGGCTGTCCCGTCAGTGTCCCTGGGAATGCCCTGCCTGTCCCTAGGTGTCCCTGGGGGTGCCCTGGCTGTCCCATAGGTGTCCCTGGGGGTGCCCTGGCTGTCCCCTAGGTGTCCCTGGGGGTGCCCTGCCTCTCCCCTAGGTGTCCCTGGGGGTGCCCTGGCTGTCCCCTAGGTGTCCCTGGGGGTGCCCTGGGTGTCCCTGGGGGTGCCCTGGCTGTCCCCTAGGTGTCCCTGGGGGTGCCCTGGGTGTCCCTGGGGGTGCCCTCGCTGTCCCTGGGGTGCCCTGGCCGTCCCCTAGGTGGCCCTGAGGGTGCCCTGGGTGTCCCTGGGGGTGCCCTGGAGGTCCCCTAGGTGTCCTTGGGGGTGCCCTGGCTGTCCCTGGGGTGCCCTGGCTGTCCCCAAGGTGTCCCTGGGGGTGCCCTGCCTGTCCTCTCGGTGTCCCTGGGGGTGCCCTGGCTGTGCCCTCGGTGTCCCTGGGGGTGCCCTGACTGTCCCTAGGGTGCCCTGGCTGTCCCCTAGGTGTCCCTGGGTGTGCCCTGGGTGTCCCTGGGCTTGCACAGGGTGTCCCTGGGGTTCCCTGGCTGTCCCCTAGGTGTCCCGGGATGGGCCCTGGCTGTCCCCTAGGTGTCCCTGGGGGTTCCCAGGGTGTCCCTGGGGTTCCCTGGCTGTCCCCTAGGTGTCTCTGGGGGGGCCCTGGTGTCCCTGGGTTGCCCTGGCTGTCCCCTAGGTGTCCTTGCCTGGCTCGTATCCTCGACTCCGCCTCCGGCGCCATGGTGACTCCCCTCCCAGTCTGGACCATTGTGGCCTCACCCCCTCCCCTGGGGCCATCCGACCCATCCCAGTATAGACCAGTAAGGCACCGAGTGGCCACCATGGACCCCCACACGCCTGCCAGTTCATCCCAGTTCATCCCAGTCAACTCTTTGTCCATCCCAGGTTTCTCTGGTCACCCTCCCAGTGCTCTCAGTCCATCCCAGTCCCGCAGGTGTTGGTGCTTGGGGCTTGATGAGCTGGTGCCTGTCCGCAACGTGGAGCGGCTCAAACGGGACCTCAGGGTGAGGGGGGCGCGGATTTGGGGGGATCCTGGGGGTCCTGAGTTGTCGTGGAGAGGGTTTTGGGTTGTGGGGGGTCTGGGGGGCGTCCTGGGGGCTGCTTTGGGTGCTTTGGGGGGTATTCGGGAGGTTTGGGCGGCCCATTTGAGGCATCAAAGAACCTGAGGAGGGTTTTGATAGCTCCTGGAGGTGGAGGCGGACGTGGGGGTGAGCTGGCTGTCCCAGGGGGTTCCTGGCTGTCCCTCGATGTCCCTGGGGTGCCCTGGCTGTCACTTAGGTGTCCCTCGGGGTGCCCTGGCTGTCCCCTAGGTGTCCCTGGGGGTGCCGTTGGTGTGCCTGGGGTGCTCTGTCTGTCCTCTAGGTGTCCCTGGGGTTGACCTGGGTGTCCCTGGGGTGCTCTGGATGTCCCCTTGGTGTCCCTGGGGGTGCCCTGGCTGTCCCCTAGGTGTCCCTGGGGGTGCCCTGGCTGTCCCCTAGGTGTCCCTGGGGTTGCCCTGCCTGTCTTCTAGGTGTCCCTAGGGTGCCCTGTCTGTGCCCTTGGTGTCCCTGGGGGTGCCCTGGCTGTCCCTAGGGTGCCCTGGCTGTCCCCTAGGTGTCCCTGGGGGTGCCCTGCTGTCCCTCGGGGTGCCCTGGCTGTCCCCTAGGTGCCCCTGGGTGTGCCGTGGGTGTGCCTGGGGTGCCCTGTCTGTCCTCTAGGTGTCCCTGGGGTTGCCCTGGGTGTCCCTGGGGGGCCCTGGCTGTCCCCTAGGGGTCTCTGGGGGTGCCCTGCCTGTCCCCTAGGTGTCCCTGGGGGTGCCCTGGCTGTCCTTTTGGTGTCCCTAGGGTGCCCTGTCTGTGCCCTTGGTGTCTCTTGGGGTTCCCTGGCTGTCCCTAGGGTGCCCTGGCTGTGCCCTTGGTGTCCCTGGGGGTGCCCTGGCTGTCCCTAGGGTGCCCTGGCTGTCCCCTAGGTGTCCCTGGGGGTGCCATGGCTGTCCCCTCGTTGTCCCTGGGGGTACCCTGCGTGTCCCCTAGGTGTCCTTGGGGGTGCCCTGGCTGTCCCCTACGTGTCCCTGGGGTCCCCTGGCTGTTCCCTAGGTTGCCCAGGGGGTGCCCTGGCTGTCCCTAGGGTGCCCTGCCTGTCCCCTACGTGTCCCTGGGGGTGCCATTGCTGTCCCTAGGGTGCCCTGTCTGTCCCCTAGGGGTCTCTGGGGGTGCCCTGCCTGTCCCCTAGGTGTCCCTGGAGGTGCCCTCCCTGTCCCTCGGAGTGCCCTGGCTGTCCCCTAGGTGTCCCTGGGGGCGCCCAGGGTGTCCCTGGGGTGCCCTGGCTGTCCCCTACGTGTCCCTGGGGGTGCCCTGGGTGTCCCTGTGGGTGCCCTTGCTGTCTCCTAGGTGTCCCTGGGCGTGCCCTGGGTGTCCCTTGGGTGCCCTGGCTGTCCCCTAGGTGTCCCTGGGGGTGCTCTGGCTGTCCCCTAGGTGTCCCTGGGGTGCCCTGGCTGTCCCCTAGGTGTCCCTGTGGGTGCCCTGGCTGTCCTTGGGGTGCTCTGGCTGTCCCCTTGGTGTCCCTGGGGGTGCGCTGGGTGTCCCTGGGGTGCACTGGGGGTGCCCTGCCTGTCCCCTAGGTGTCCCTGGGGGTGACCTGGGTGTCCCTGGGGGTGCCCTGGCTGTCCCCTAGGTGTCCCTGGCGGTTCCCTGCCTGTCCCCTAGGTGTCCCTGGGGGTTCCCTGGGTGTCCCTGGAGTGCCCTGGCTGTCACCTAAATGTCCCTGGGGGTGCCCTGGGTGTCCCTGGAGTGCCCTAGCTGTCCCCTAAATGTCCCTGGGGGTGCCCTGGCTGTCCCCTAGGTGTCCCTGGGGGTGTCCTGCCTTCCCCTTGGTGTCCCTGGGGGTGCCCTGTCTGTCCCCTTGGTGTCCCAGGGGGTGCCCTGGCTGTCCCTGGGGTGCCCTGGCTGTCCCCTAGGTGTCCCTGGGGGTGCCATGCCTGTCCCCTAGGTGTCCCTGGGTGTGCCCTGGCTGTCCCTAGGGTGCCCTGGCTGTCCCCTAGGTGTCCCTGGGGGTGACCTGCCTGTCCCCTAGGTGTCCCTGGGGGTGCCCTGGCTGTCCCCAGGGTGCCCTGGCTGTGCCCTCGGTGTCTCTGAGGGTGCCCTGGCTGTCCCCTCGGTGTCCCTGGGGGTGCCCGGGCTGTCCCTAGATTGCCGTGGCTGTCCCCTAGGTGTCCCTGGGGGTGCCCTGGGTGTGCCTGGGGTGCCCTGGCTGTCCCCTAGGTGTCCCTGGGGGTGACCTGGGTGTCCCTGGGGATGCCCTGGCTGTCCCCTAGGTGTCCCTGGGTGTCCCTGGGGTGCCCTGGGGGTGCCCTGCCTGTCCTCTAGGTGTCCTTGGGGGTGCCCTGGCTGTCCCCTAGGTTTCCCTGGGGGTGCCCTGGCTGTCCCCTAGGTGTCCCTGGGGGTGCCCTCGCTGTCCCTGGGGTGCCCTGGCTGTCCCCTAGGTGTCCCTGGGCGTCCCCTTGGTGTCCCTGGGGGTGCCCAGGGTGTCCCTTAGGTGTCCCTGGGGGTGCCCTTGCTGTCCCCTTGGTGTCCCTGGGGGTGCCCTGGGTGTCCCTGGGGATGACCTGGCTGTCCCCAAGGTGTCCCTGGGGGTTCCCTGCGTTTCCCCTAGGTGTCCTTGGGGGTGCCCTGGCTGTCCCTAGGGTGGCATGGCTGTGCCCTCGGTGTCCCTGGGGGTGCCCCGGCTGTCCCTAGGGTGCCATGGCTGTCCCCTAGGTGTCCCTGGGGGTGCCCTGGCTGTCCCCTAAGTGTCCCTGGGGGTGCCCTGGGTGTCCCTGGGGTGCCCTGGCTGTCCCCTAGGTGTCCCTGGGGGGGCCCTGGCTGTCCCCTAGGTGTCCCTGGGGGTGCCCTGGGTGTCCCTGGGTGTGCTCTGGAGGTCCCCTAGGTGTCCCTGGGGGTGCCCTGGCTGTCCCTGGGGTGCCCTGGCTGTCCCCAAGTTGTCCCTGGCGGTGCCCTGCCTGTCCTCTCGGTGTCCCTGGGGGTGCCCTGGCTGTCCCTGGGAGTGCACAGGGTGTCCCTGGGGTTGCCTGGCTGTCCCCTAGGTGTCCCTGGGGGGGCCCTGGCTGTCCCCTAGGTGTCCCTGGAGGTGCCCTGGCTGTCCCCTACGTGTCCGTGGAGCTGCCCTGGGTGTCCCTGGGGTGCCCTGGGGGTGCCCTGGCTGACCCTGCAGTGCCCTGGCTGTCCCCTAGGTGTCCCCGGGGGGTCCCCTGGCTGTCCCCTAGGTGTCCCTGGGGGTGCCCTGGCTGTCCCTGGTGTGCCCTGGGGGTGCCCTGGCTGTCCCTGGAGTGCCCTGGCTGTCCCCTAGGTGTCCCTGGGGGTGCCCTTCCTGTCCTCTAGGTGTCCCTGGGGGTTCCCTGGCTGTCCCTCGGGTTCCCTGGCTGTCCCCTAGGTGTCCCTGGGGGTGGCTAGGGTGTCCCTGGGGTTCCCTGGCTGTCCCCTAGGTGTCCCTGGGGGGGCCCTGGGTGTCCTCTAGGTGTCCCTGGAGGTGCCCTGGCTGTCTTTAGGGTGCCCTGGCTGTCCCTGGAGTGCCCTGGCTGTCCCCTAGGTGTCCCTGGGGGGGCCCTGGCTGTCCCCTAAATGTCCCTGGGGGTGCCCTGCCTGTCCCCTAGGTGTCCCTGGGGGTGCCCTGGCTGTCCTCTAGGTGTCCCTGGGGGTGCCCTGGGTGTCCCTGGGGATGCCCTGGCTGTTCCCTAGGTGTCCCTGGGGGTGCCCTGAGTGTCCCTGGGGGGGCCCTGGCTGTCCCCTAGGGGTCTCTGGGGGTGCCCTGCCTTTCTCCTAGGTGTCCCTGGGGGTGCCCTGGCTGTGCCCTCGGTGTCCCTGAGGGTGCCCTGGGTGTCCCTGGCGTGCCATGGCTGTACCCTAGGTGTCCCTGGGGGTGTCCTGCCTTTCCCTAGGTGTCCCTCGGGTGCCCTGGCTTTCCCCTAGGTGTCCCTGGGGGTGCCCTGCGTGTCCCTGGGGTGCCCTGGCTGTCCCCTAGGTGTCCCTGGGGGTGCCCTGGCTGTCCCGTCAGTGTCCCTGGGGGTGCCCTGCCTGTCCCCTAGGTGTCGTTGGGGGTGCCCTGGGTGTCCCTGGAGGTGCCCTGCCTGTCCCCTAGGTGTCCCTGGGGGTGCCCTGGGTGTCCCTGGGGCGCCCTGGCTGTCCCCTTCGTGTCCCTGGCGTTGCCCTGGGTGTCCCTGAGGTGCCCTGGCTGTCTTCAAGGTGTCCCTGTGG